>NC_135813.1:99649204-99949204 GCF_964213995.1 Mustelus asterias | reverse complement strand
TCAGTTTATTGTTCATCTCTTCAAACTGTTGATCAAGAAGGTCTCCAGCCTCACTCTCTGTCTCACTGTTCGAACACATCCTGCTGAAACAAAAACACCCAAACCACATCAGCTGGTAACGCTGCAAATGCACACCCAGCTCCTCAAAATAGAAACACATTGATCCGACCTGTATTGCAACTATCAATATGAAAAGGTGAATTCTCTCTTTGCTGCAGGTGTCTTATGAAGATGTAGACCGGCTAAAGGTTATTGCCACATTGAAGAATGCACAAATACCTCACTTCATGCAAGATCAGAGTTGGTATCTGGAGCAACTGGACATGATCATGGGAGTGAATGGGTTGATAGACTGCGATCTCCAGGTTTTGGTTTGAAAGGAATTGTGATCTCTGTAGATTGACCCAGTTACTGAGCTTTCCAAGCTATTGCCACACCTCTGTTGTTGTGAACCAACTTCTGAATGGAAGAGTTTTCTGAAGGTCGTGAGAATTTCACAATGAGAGCTGCTCATTTCACATCTTTTTGAAGATCAGAATACTGCCCGCTTAAGTTAAAGTTTTTTTATTAGTGTTGCGGGTAGGTTTACATTAACACTGCAATGAAGCGACTGTGAAAATCCCCTAGTCGCCACACTCCAGCGCCTGTTCGGGTTCCACTGAGGGAGAATTTGGCTTGGCCAATGCACCTAACCAGTACTTCTTTCAGACTGTGGGAGGAAACCCATGCAGACTCAGGGAGAACGTGCAGACTCCGCACAGACAGTGACCCTAGCCGGGGATCGAACCTAGGAGCCTGGAATTGTGAGACAGCAGTGCTAACTACCATGCCAACCATTCAGGCACAAGATTAAAAGGTTCTGTGCATAAGATGCAAGGTGGGCAGACAATAAAGAAGTCTTAGGTTTCGACTTATTCAGTGGTGGTAATATCTGCTTCCCTAATGGGTAAAAGCACCCCAGACTGGCAAAGACTCACTGCCGCAAACACATGCTTAACCCAGATATATTCAATTCAAATTCTTACAACATTAATGTAATCTTGAGAAATGATATACATCCATTAAAAATGTAAATAACCAAGCTCCGTCACTCTCGCAGCGGAATGTTTCCAGGGAGTCTATTGCTTTCGGTGTGAATTCACAAATTGCTTCTATAAATGGATCAGCCATAACAATCAGAAAAATACTCCATCACTGACTCCAAGTTAATTGGCTCAGTTGTATGTCGCAAATTGGAATAGCAGTCTAGTCACTTCTTAAAAAGGCATTTACAACAACAACGTTCGAAGGAGCATTTCCAGGTATGTGTAACGTTAAACATTCGCAACAAAACAGCGATTTAGAATTTTGAATGAGTCAGGGACTGTTGGTTACTTCCGACACTGCTTTTCCTCTCTTTTGCAGACTTTATTCCATTTATTGAGGTCTGTAAATACTCAAGTGCCATGCCAAAACTGCCTGCGCTGGCTTGTGTTTGCATCTTTCGTTAAATGTGCGCAAATGTGTTGGTATATGTTTGTATGCGTGCGTACATATGTAGTGTCAGCCAATAACTGCTGCAGACAACAGCTGCCATTTCTCCAGTATGTGGACAGAATTCAGCAAACTGTGAGGCAAAAGCAAATAAAAGATCAAGTTCACATCTTGAAAGGCAACGATCCTGAGAACAGGGCACAGTGAAAAATACAAACTTTCAACATGTTCACCCTTTGCTTTCGCTGGCTTTTCTGCTTATTCAAACATCTCGAGCGTCACAGCCATAAAAGCTCAAAAGGGAAAGGCTTGTGTCATCACTGACACAACAATAGTGACTCTTATTAAGCATCATCATCAGTTCAGCTTAAATATAAGATGGCTGGCACTGCTGCTTCACAGCTCCACGGACCTGGGATCGATTCCAGCCTTGGGTTTGTGTGGAGTTTGCAGGTTCTCCCCATGACTGTGTGGGTTTCCTCCTGCTGCTCCGTTTCTCTCCCACTGTCCAAAGATGTCCAGGTTAAAGTTTATTTATTAGCGTCACAAGTTAGGCTTCCATTAACACTACAATGAAGTTACTGTGAAAATCCCCTGGTCGCCACACTCCGACGCCTGTTCGGGTTACACTGAGGGAGAATTTAGCATGGCCAATGCACCTAACCAGCTGGATTGGCCATGCTAAATTGCCCCTTAGTGTCCCAAGATGTGTAGGCTAGATGGATTAGCCATGGGAAATGTGTGGTGTTAGGGGGATAGGGCCTAGGTAAGATACTCTGTCAGAGAGTCGGTGCAGACTCGATGGGCCGAATGTCCTCTTCTGCACTGTAGGGATTCTATGAATCAAATAATAGTCAGGTCACTACAACTTTCTTTTGTACTTTCCTCCTCCTCTCCAAAAGAATGGATGATGGTGTTGACATAAGATAAGGTGAGGCACAGAGGCAGGCACAGTTTCAGAGGTGGAAGTAGCTTTTGTGATGAGAATGTCGGGTTGCAAATTTAGCTCATGGTCTGATAGGAGGTTACAGACAGTATGGTTGAGCCTGACATGGTCCATGGGACGGAGGGAATCAGTGGTCACGGAGTGTATGGCAAAGGGCTGAAGGTGACGGCTTCAGACTTAGGAGAGGAAATTGCATTTCCATCCAGCTTAAATGTTGGACAAGCAGTCTTTATAATAAAAACAGAAAATGCTGGAAATGGTCAGCAGCAAGTCTGGCAGCATCTATTGCATGTTCTGATAAAGGTTCACGGACCTGAAATGTTAACTCTTGTTTTTCTCTCCTCACAGATGCTTCCAGGCCTGCTTAATATTTCCAGCATTTTCTGCTCCTACGGATTTCCAGCATCCACAGAAATTTGCCTTTGTATTACCGGCAACACAAGTTTTCAGTTAGGTAATGAAGAGGTAGAACTCCATCTTGCCCCTTTGTCCCTGCCTAGGGGGCGGGTTTAGAAGAGGAAGTGACATGGCCAAGGATAGATCCTTGGGCACTCCCAAAGTAACAATGTTGGGGAGGATGGGGAAGCCATTGCTGACTGTGATCAGGTAATTAAGAGTGCAATTGGATTACACAGGAGAAGCATTGGAGGAGGATGACCTGCTTAACCATAACAAAGATTGCAGAGGTCAAGAAGGGATAGTGCATCCCGCTCACAGTCATGAAGGATGTTGTTTCTAACTCTGGGCTTTTCAGTACTGTGTTGGGATAGTAACTTCTTCAGACAGATTGGAGTACAGAGTTGCAGAAAAGTTGCATGGCTTTAGGCGGCAACAACACATTCAAGTCTTTGGAGCGGAAAAGCAGTTTTGAGTTGTGGCCAGTTTGCAATGACAGAGGGGGATCAAGGCTTGAAGAAGGGGTGACTGCGGCAGTTTTGAGGCTAAGGGGACACTAAGGGGACCCGGGTTCGATTCCTGGCTTGGGTCACTGTCTATGTGGAGTTTGCACATTCTCCCCGTGTCTGCGTGGGTTTCCTCCGGGTGCTCCGGTTTCCTCCCACATTCTGAAAGGCGTGCTGGTTAGGGTGCATTGACCCGAACAGGCACAGGACTGTGGCGACTAGGGGAATTTCACAGTAACCTCATTTGCAGTAAGTAAGCCTTACTTGTGATGAATAATTTAACTTTAACTCCTTTTTATAAGTTCAGATAACGTGGGACCCAGAAAATGAAGTTGAGTGGTTAGCGATTTAGTCTAAAACAAATCTACCTTCATGTGTTTGAACTCCTGACTACTTGCACGCAATGGGATTCCCCTGAATATACACTCATGTATTGTCCCTCAGTATCATAGGACACTCCAATTCAAAAACTATGCTTAAATAATCCATCTTCTCACTGGATTAACTGTATCTTACCACAGCTGCAGCGCATCAGAGTCAAAATGATGCCTTACATTAGGCAATCCTTAAAAACAAAAAAATAAAAAATAAATCTGTGGGTCTATCCGACCATTGTTTATTTATACATTTTACTTTATACAGTTCCACATCTGTTGTACTCTATAAACTGACTCACAGATGAACTTCCAGTGGCCACTTCAGTCTGGCAATTAAGTGTCTGCTGTGACCACTCGGGCCTAACAGCTGCACTAATATCCTTGAAAGTCTTAAATTAATCAATTAGTGATTATTTAGGGAGAGGTCAGCTCAAGTTTATTTTATTTAAACACATATACTTAGCCAGATATTAATGTTTATTTTTTAAAAGTAAAGAAACTGCTGTCAACCATCGAAGAAAGTTTTCCTTTTATTCAATTCAGTGAATTGGCATCGCTGGCAATTCAGGCCAACATTTGTAATCTTTTCCTGATGACCCTCGAAAAGGTGGTGGTCAGCCACCTTCTTGAATCACTGCAGTCCATGTGGAGTAGGTACATCCACAGTGCTGTTAGGAAGGGAGTTCCCAGGATTTGGATCATGTGACACTGAAGAAACAGCGATATATTTCCAACTCAGGATGGTGTATGACTTAGAATCATAGAATCCCTGCAGTACAGAAGGAGGCCATTTGGCTATTCGAGTCTGTACTGACCAAGTTCCACCCAGGCCCTATTCCCATAACCCCACATATTTACCCTGCTAATCTCCCTGAAACTAAGGGGCAATTTAGCATGGCCAATCAACCTAACCCGCACATCTTTGGATTATGGGAGGAAACCGGAGCACCTGGAGGAAACCCAGGCAGGCATGGGGAGAACATGCGAACTCCACACAGACAGTGACCCGAAGCTGGAATTGAACCTGGGTCCCTGGCACTGTGAGGCAGCAATGCTAACTACTGTGCTGCCGACTTGGAGGGGAACTTGGAGGTGGTCTTTCCATGTATCTGCTGCCCTTGTCCTCCTAGGTGGTAGAGGTCATGGGTTTGGAAGGTGCTGTCGAAGGAGCAGCAGTGAGTTACTGCAGTGAATTTTGTGGATGGTACACACTGCTGCCCAGTGTGTGTCAGTAATAGAGCAAGTGAATGTTTAAATTGGTGGATGGGTTAATCATCTGCTTTGCTCCAGATGGTGTTGAGCCACTTAAGTGTTGTTGGAGGTGCACTCATCCAGACAAATGAAGGGTATTCCATCAACTCCTGACTTGCACTGAGGACGGACTTTGGGGACACTGGAGGCGAGCTATTCACCTCAGAATTCTCAATGTCTGACCTGCTCTTATAGCACAGTAAGAAGTCTCACAACACCAGCTTAAAGTCCAACAGGTCTATTTGGCAGCACTAGCTTTTGGAGCCCTCCAGCCAGGCTGGAGACGATGCACATCTCTTTAACCTGTGCTTAACCCTCTCTCCACTCACATTGTCTGTATCTTTAAGACTTGATTACCTGTAAAGACTCGCATTCCACCCATTACCTTGTAAATTGAGTTTGTGTCTTTATATGCCCTGTTTGTGAACACGAGTCCTCACTTACCTGAAGAAGGGGCTTGTGGCTCCGAAAGCTAGTGCTGCCAAATAAACCTGTTGGGCTTTAACCTGGTGTTGTGAGACTTCTTACTGTGCCCACCCCAGTCCAACGCCGGCATCTCCACATCATGGCTGCTCTTATAGCCACAGGATCTATATGACCCATCCAGTTCAGTTTCTGGTCAATGGTAACCCCAAGGTTATTGATAGTGCAGGATTCAACTATGGTAATGCCATTGAATGTCAAGAGGAGGTGGTTAGATTCTCTCTTGTTGGATATGATCACTGCCTGATACTTGTGTGGTGAGAATAATATTTATGATTTATCAGCCCAAGTCTGAGTGTTATCCAGGTCTTGCTGCCTATTGAAGCATACTGTTTCAGTATCGGAAGAATCGTGCAGCTTACTGTACATTGTACAATCATCAGTGAACATCCACCCACATCTGACCCTATGATGGAGGGGAGGTCATTGATGAAGGTATTGAAGATGGTCGATAGTCACTATCCTGAGGAACTCCTGCAGCGATGCCCTGGAACTAAGATGATTGGCTCTAACAACTGCACCATCTTCCTTTTTGTGAGATATGGCTCCAAGCACTGAAAAATTGCATTTATGTTCTGGCTTATCATGTCTTACTAAACATTCCACCATGCAATGAACTATCGTCAAACGCAATGGCATCTTTTACTCATTCATGGCATCTGAACATAGGTGGCAAGGCCAACACTTGTTGTCCATCCCTTATCGCTCTTGAGAAGGTGATGGTTACCCAACTACTAATATGTCAATAAATACAGCAGATAATGTCCTGTGGTCTATAATAAGATGACTGATCAGTTAATCTGCCTTCAGTGATGTTGATGGGTTGCACTTTTGTTTCAGGGGTCCACATACATCGATCATTAAACGCCTTGGACCAGCACCAAAAAAAAGGGGCAATGGAATGTTGGCCTTTCCATCTAAAGGATTAAAATACAAGAGTTTTGAAATTATTCTACAGCTACACAAAGTAGAATACGTTTGGAATGCTTTATTCAGTCAGGGTCAAACTGTGGCTCAGATTGTACTCCCTGGAAGATTAAGGAGTGATTTGATTGATAAAAGCAAAATACTATTGATGCTGGAATCTGAAACAAAGACAGAAAATGCTGCAGAATCTCAGTAGGTCTGGCAGCATCTGTGGAGAGAGAATAGAGGCAACGTTTCGAGTCTGGATAACCTTTCGTCAGAGCCCTGACTACTGGCTCTATTCTCTCTCCACAGATGCTGTCAGTGAATTGATTGATTTTTTTCAAAATATTTATCATAGAAGAAAGAAATCATAGAAACCCTACAGTGCAGAAGGAGGCCATTCGGCCCATCGAGTCTGCACCGACCACAATCCCACCCAGGCCCTACCCCCACACATTTACCCACTAATCCCTCTAACCTACGCATCTCAGGACTCTAAGGGGCAATTTTTAATCTGGCCAATCAACCTAACCCGCACATCTTTGGACTGTGGGAGGAAACCGGAGCACCCGGAGGAAACCCACGCGGACACGAGGAGAATGTGCAAACTCCACACAGACAGTGACCTGAGCCGGGAATCGAACCCGGGACCCTGGAGCTGTGAAGCAGCAGTGCTAACCACTGTGCTACCGTGCCGCCCCAATTTAGGGGAATTGGCAGAACCGTGAGGTAGAAACTATTTCTGCTTGTTGAAGAGTCCAGGACTCGAGGGCATAACCTGGATATTTAAGTCAGATCTTAAATTAGGAAGCACTCCTACGCAAAAAAGTGGCGTAAGTTTGGAACTCTCTTCTGCAAACAGTAACTGATGCTTCATCAGTTGTTAATTTCAATAGTGAGATTAATAAATTTCTGTCAACGGTACAACGGGCTTGAGGGGTTAAGCGGCCTACTCGTTTTTCAGTGTCCCGTACACTGAGAATTGTACGCTTCTTTAAATACTTATCCAATAGAAGTGTTGGCAGCTCCAATTCAATTTAAAATCTACTGATTCATTCTATTCCTACTATGTAAAACATGATGGAAAGTAATTCTTGGGAATGATGAGGAGAGGCTGGAAAGATTTCAAGAGGAGAACAGAAATAGAAACTGTGCATTGTTTCAAGAAATGCAAAATCCTTACTGTGCACTTTATTCCACAGTTCCGCTGAAGTCCAAGCCTAATATTAAAGGCAGACATGTGTGGGCGCCATCCTTTCCTGACCTGGCTCCTTATCAGCCGGTGTTGCTTCAGACTAAACTAGTAAACAGAATAATCAGTACAGATATAAAAACTTATATCTGTGTAGCATCTTGCAAGAAGAGAAACATTCAAGGTTGTTTTTTTACAGGAGTGATGGCATTGAAAAGGGAGTAGAAGAAAGTTCAAGGGAAGTTCCCAAAGACACAGCAGAAGGGTTCATTTTGAGGAGGCTTCGAATGGGAATCAGAAAGTAGCGAGAGTATTGCAGGGTGGTTAAGAAGTGCAGAGAATCATAGAATCCCTTCTTTGCAGAAGGCGGCCATTTGGCCCATTGAGCCTGCACTGACAACAATCCCACCTGGGCCCTATCCCCGTAACCCCACATATTTACCGTGCCAATTCCCCGAAAACTAGGGCAATTTAGCGTGGCCAATCAACCTAACTCACTCACCTTTGGACTGTGGGAGGGAACTGGAGCATCCGGAGGAAAGACAGGGGGAGAACGTGCAAACACCGCACAGTCACCCAAGGCTAGAATTGAACCTAGGTCCCTGGTGCTGTGAGGCAGCAGTGCTAACCAATGTGCCACCATGACATAACTAAAAACTTCAAGACCGATTGTAAAGCAGGGAGAGCAGGGTATGCACAGCAGACAAGAGTTGTAAAAGTAAAGATTCGATATTGGAAGTTGGTGCAGATAACAAAGGTTTAGTGGAGTCAATCTGTGGAGAGATTTCAAAGATTTTGAAGTTGATATCCTGGGGCTGCATCTTAATTGGTGAGTACAAAACTGATAAGTGTGCAGAACTACCATTTAGTACAGGACACGATTCAAATGGCAGAGTTTTGATTGAGTTGGAGTTTACGTAGAGTGGAACCAAAAGACAAAGAGGAGAAGCACTGGCAAAATCCAGCCCAGAGATGAAAATGTTTTGATGAGAGTTTCAGTGGCAGTCGGGATTAGGATGAGACATCAGCAATCAAAGCTTAGCGATGGAACTAGGCAGCCTTGGTGATAGATGAGTTGTTGGGCTTGTTTGAACAAAGGGCCACCAAACAAACTGATAAAAGGGAAAAGGTGGAATGCGAAAGCAAAGTGGCCAAGAATACAAAAACAGATTGTAAGAACTTTTACAAGTAAACACAAAGGAAGAGAGTGGCTAAAGTAACCGTTGGTCCCTTCGAATTTTGGAAAATCGTACATAGCCAGCACATCTACTATCTATTTGCAGCTATTTCTTTTAGAACCAGAAACAGGAGAAATCAAGTGGGAATGTGGAAATGGCAAAGACATTAACAAACATTTAGCGTCTGTCTTCACAGTGGAAGACACAAGTTACATATCAAAAATAGAAGGTAACCAAGGGGCTAATAGAGGTGAGGAAATTAAAGTCATTAAAATCAGCAGAGAGGAAGTACTGGAACAATTCAAGGGAACTAAAATCTGACAAGTCCCCAGTACAGAAGGAGGCCATTCAGTTGGTTAGATTAGGTTGATTGGCCAAGCTAAATTGGCCCTAGTGTCAGAGGATTAGCAGGGTGAATACGTGGGGTTACGGGGATAGGGTCTGGGTGAGATTGTGGTTGGTGCCAACTCGGTGGGCCAAACGGCCTCCTTCTGCACTGTAGGGATTCTATGATTCTGATGGCTTACATCTTTGGGTTTCAGCAGATATAGCTGCAAGTAGACAGTGGATGTGCCAGCTATGATTTTGCAAAATTCCCTAGGTTTTAGAATGGTCCCAGCAGATTGGGAGTTAGCAAATGTAACACTGCTATTCAGGAAAGGAGAGAGAGAGAAAACAGGGAATGACAGACTATTAGACTGGCATCAATCATCCAGAAAGTGCTGGAATCTAATGTTAAAGAAGTTTTAACAATGCACACTTCAAAAAGCATAATATGATTAGAGCAAGTCAACATGGTTTTCCCAAGGGAAACCCTGTTCGAGAAATTTATTAGAGTTTTTTGAGGATGCACCTAATGGGGTAGATAAAGGATATCCAATAGATATACTTTGGTTGGGATTTTCCTGCCTTGGGGATCTACTGGCCTGCTGAAATTCAATGGATGTGGGCATCCTACGCTGCGGATCCCAAAATAGCAGAACTGGAAAATCACAGTCTTAGATTTCCAAAAGGTATTTAATTTGTGTTACACAAAAAGTTAATACACTAGAAAAGAGCTCATGGAGTTGGGGTTGGTATACTCGCATGGATAGCGGTTCAGTTCACTAATGGGAGGCAGAGAGTAAGAGTAAATTAAACATTTTCAAGTCGGCAACGGAGGATTGCAGCAAGAATCAGTGTTGGTGCCTCAGCTACTTGAATGACTTAGGCAGAGAGTGATATATCTAAGTTCACTGATCATATAAAGCTCGGTGGGAATGCAAGCTGTGAGGAGGATACAAGGAACTGTGAAGAAACATACACAGGTTACAGTCCATCACGCAAACCAGCTTCCCATCCATTGACTCTGTCTACACTTCCCACTACCCTGGGAAAGCAGCCAGCATAATCAAGGACCCCACACACCCCAGACATACTCTCTTCTCCCTTTTTCCATTGGAAAAAGATAAAAGAGTCTGAAAACATGTACTAACAGACTCAAGAACAGCTTCTTCCCTGCTGTCATTGGACTTCTGAATGGTACTACCATATATTAAGCTGATCTTTCCCTTCATCCTACCTGTAACTGCAACACTATATCCTGCACCCGATCCTTTCCTCCTCCCCTCTGTACTCTATGAACGGTATCTTTTGACTGGATAGCGCGTAAGAAACAATACTTTTCGCTGTATACCAATACATGTGACAGTAATAAATCAAATCAAATAAGTTGGTGACAAGGTAGCAGATTAAGTATAATGAGGGGAAGTGTGAGGTTATTCGCTTTGATTGTAAGGACAGAAATGCAGAATTTTAAAAAAAAGAAATTAAATTTGCAAATGTTGATGTTCTGAGAGACTTGGATATAGTCAGACAAAGAAGACAACAAGCTAGCATGCAGGTACAGCAAACAATTAAGAAAGCAAATGGCATGTTGGTTTTTAATGCAATTTTAATCTTTATATTTAAGGAAGGATATACTTGCATTGAAGGTAGTGCAGTGAAGGTTCACTAGATCTGTCCCTATGATAAGAGGGCTGTCCTATGATGAGATGCTGAGTAAATTGGATCTGCATTCTCTAGAGTTTAGAAGAATGAGAAGTTATCTCACTGAAACATTCAAGATTATTCACAATATACATTAATGATGTGGACGAAGGAATTGAATGCAATATCTCCAAATTTGCAGATGATGCTAAGCTGGGTGGTAGTGTGTGCTATGAGGAGGATGCTAAGAGGCTGCAGGGTGACTTGGACAGGCTGGCTGAATGGGCAAGTACTTGGCAATTACAATATAATGTGGATAAATGTGAGATTATCCACTTTGGTGGCAAAAACTGGAAGGAAGATCATTATCTGAATGGTGGCAGTTTAGGAAAAGGGGAAGTGCAACATGACCTGGGTGTCATGGTGGAACAGTTGCTGAATGTTGGCCTGCAGGTACAGCAGGCGGTGAGGAAAGCTAATGGCATGCTGGTCTTCATAGCAAGAGGATTTGAGCACAGGAGTAAGGTTGTCTTCTTGCAGTTATACAGGGCCTTGGTGATGCCATATCTTGAGTATTGTGTGCAGTTTTGGTCTCCTAGTCTGAGGAAGAACGTTCTTGCTATTGAGGGAGTCCAGCGAAGGTTCACCAGACTTTCAGTCCTAGAATGGCAGGACTGACATATAAAGAGAGACTGGGTTGACTGGGCTTGTACTCACTGGAATTTAGAAGAATGAGAGCGAATCTCATACAAGCATATAAAATCCTGATGGGACTGGACAGGCTCGATGCAGGAAGAATGTTCCCGATATTGGGGAAGTGTAGAACTAGGAATAAGGGGTAAGCCATTCAGGACTGAGATGAGGAAGAACTTCTTCACTCAGAAAGTTGTGAACCTGTGGAATTCTCTACCACAGAAATCTATTGGGGCCAGTTTGTAAGATATGTTTAAGACGAAACTGGACATGGCCCTTGTGGCTAAAGGGATCAAGGAGTATGAAGAGAAAGCAGGAATGGGATACTGAAAGTGCATGATCAACCATGATCATATTGAATGGTGCTGTAATCTCGAAGGGCCGAGTGGCCTACTCCTACCCCTGTTTTGTGTGTTTCTATTATGAAGGGACTTAACAGGGTAGCTACTGAGACGTTGGGAGGGATGCTCCCATCTCCTCTGTGGCAGCCCCACTGCAAGTGAGAACAGAGAATTTGGCGTCCCAGCCAAAACCCCAAACACTTTCAGCGGCTCGGAGGATCCCAGCCGCGAACGAGAACGGTGGTTGTTTCCCCTGATAGGGGAATCTAGAACTGGGGGCGGGGGGGGGGGGGGGGGGGGGGGGGGGGAAGCTTAATGATATAGGACTGATCATTTAGGACTGTGATGAGGAGTGGTTTCTTTTTTCTTTACTCAAAGGGTGGCGAATCTTTGGCATTCTTTACCCCGGAGGGTTGTGAAGGTGCCATCATCGAAGACTGATTTTTCATCTCTCACGGAATCAAGATATGTCAGGAGCAAGCAAGGAAAGTGGAGTTAAAACGTAAAATCAGCCACAGTCAAATTGAATGGTAGAGCAGGCCATATGGTTGCCACATCCTCCCATTTTGTTATTCTTACGTCCTTAAACTATGGAGGCTTCATTAGTAGTGGGGGCAGGTGAGGGAGAGAATGAGACATTTTCATTGGAGATACACACTTTGGGATGTCCTGAGGTTATGGAAAAAACATGATATAAACGCAATTCTTTCTTCTATCTTTTAGTTGTGTGCAACTGATTTAATGATGTGGCTGTAGAAAGGTAATGGCTCCGAGTCAAAGCACTTTGTTTGAAGACCATATGTTCATATTTTGAAAATATTACCCACTCCCAAGATTCCGCCATTCAAATCTAGTCTTTGATCTAGTTAGTTTCCCCCTAATCTGTAATTGCAGACTAGGCAGTGCAAGTCTGAAACCAGATCCACTGATCCCTCTCTCTTTCTTGGAGACACTTCATACAAGCGCACTGTGTGTATGTGGTATTTTGTAAGCACATACCTAAAACTTTACAATGAAGGTGGCCTAAATCAAAAACACACTTACATTCATGAAAGGGTGTTTTTATATATTTTGACAGCAAATTGGTTGAGATATTGGCTAATTGAGGAAATTTGTGAACTATTTCATTTCCCCAAAAATGTATACTCCTGCAGCCTAAGGTGCAACTGGTTGAGCTTTATTTTATAAAGATATCAAGGGCTATGGGGACAATGTAGGAAAATGCTATTGAGGTGGAAGATCAGACGTGATCTAGCTGAATGGCGGAGCAGGCTCGAGGGCCGAAGTTTAAAGTTTATTTATTAGTGTCACAAGTACGCTTACCTTAACACTGCAATGAAGTTACTGTGAAAATCCCCTAGTCGCCACACTCCGGCTGAGGGAGAATTTAGCATGGCCAATGTACCTAATCAGCACGTCTTTCGGACTGCGGGAGGTGCACCCAAAGGAAACCCAAGCAGACACAGTGAGAATGTGCAGACTCTGCACAGACAGTGACCCAAGCCGGGAATCGAACCCGGGTCCCTGGCACTGTCAGGTAGCAGTGCTAACCTCTGTGCCACCATGCCGCCCAAACGACCTACTCCTGCTCCTATTTCCTTTGTTCCTATGTTCCTATCTGCACTCATTGTGTAAAATTTGTTTATGAATGAGTCTGGTGTGTGTATGCAAATCCCACTGTACATGGAGCACTCTTACATATATATCAATGATCAGTGTAGCAATGTGGTCCAGCACGCATTATAGAAGGTAAAATTAAGCATTTCCCAAAATCAGTGGGAGAAGGGCATCTTGTGGCTTGCACAGAGTTTATTCAAAACATGTCCTCACCCTTCAGTTCGAATGGTTTTGCTCTGCACGTTGCTGGAAGTGTGAGCTGACAACTATGTATCAGGGACCTCAGTGAGTGAACTAAATATAGTTTATATCCTTAATCGATACGATTTAAGCATGGGGAAAACAGGAAAGGCAGGGATGCAAACAAGGGCCGCGATTCTCCCAAAAGTGCTGAATTGGCGGGAAAACTGTTCTAGATCCCAACTGTTTTGGTCAGTTCAGCTGCTCACCTGAATCTCCCCACTCTGTGCACTGCAGAGGTCCCAGTTGTGAATATCATTAAAAACCCAGGGGGGTGGAGCCTATTCGCACTGGAGTTTGACAGTTCTGGGACTCTGCACATGCGCAGTGGCTCCGATCTCTCAGATTCCCCGTTTGCTGGCCAGCCCAATCGCTGGGCCAGCCCGGGACCCCCACAGTGCTGTCCCTCCGATCCCCCACACGGCCCGATCGTGACCCCCACAGCAATTTCCGGGCCAGCCCTGACCCCCCCCATCCCGGAGCGCCCCAATGTACAGCCCATCCCCCCAGCAGTGGCGATCCCCCCACTCCCCTCACCCCGACAGACCCCACCCCCCCCCCCCAATCGCTGCCCTCCTTCCATTCCAGACTGATCGCCATGCAGAATGGCAGCGGGACCCCCCAACCCCACCGATCGCCCTAGGCCCTGCCCACAATAGGTCCCGCCCCACCCCTTGGCACTGACTGATGCCCGGTGGACAGTGCCAAGGTGCCCCCTGGGCATGGGTACTTTGCCCCTTTGGCAGTGCCAAAGGGCACAGAGTGGCACTACCAGGGTGCCTATGCCCAGGGGGCACCACTTCCCGCCGCCCACCCCCCTGGGGGGCCCCAAATGCCCACCCACCAGAAATGTTGCAGGTTGGGATGGGAGAATCATGGCCAAGGTGGATTCCAGCAAAACAAAATACAGAGAAAGAAATGAAGGGCAGATGTTTCCATTTTTGAGACTAAGTGCAGAGGTGGGTGGGTTTCGTGGCACGTTTCCCGCTAGCCAGCGTGGTGGGAAATCACGCCCTCATTCTGCAGATGGATGTCAGAATGCACCTAGATGTAGTGGTAGGCTTAGAAAAATGAAGAAGCTTTGAGATCACTTTTGGGGCATGGGTGGTCAAAGACTGTCTCCATCATGCACGCTTATAAATACATTTGCTGTTCCTAGGAATGGTCTAGTCATTTGAAAGCATTATGCATCTATGTACCTTCTTATTGCGAGGGTGAGCCATGTTCCCACTCAAGTTCACTTTCCTTTATGAACCTTACATTCCAGTGATGTGTAGCTGAATGGTGATAGTTACCCTACTTTGTGTTGTGTCAGGGAAATGTGTCAAACTCTTTACTGGATGTGTCTAAAAATGCATTATGTACCATACTCCTTAGAAGACAGCATGTAGTTCGGTGTGCTCACTAGTCTTGGAATGGTAACTGCAATTATCTCTCAAAGTGAGAAGGCTGCCTTCATTGGCAGTGCCAAAGCACAAGACCTGCAGCCAAGATGGTCTCGCCAACCATGTGAGCATCTTGGTGTCTGTTAAAATTTCTCATTCAGGTGTTGAATACTGGATCAAGTCCTTTGATGGAGCCTCTGCGCTGTGCTGCTGAATTCCACTTCACACATTGCATGGATACAGGGATCGCTGCTGACATTTCCAAAGATTGAGGCCCAGTGAATCATGAGTGTTGAAGGTGCAAGTCTAAATGCTGAACCTGCTTTCGGTGTTACTGGTTGCAAAGATCTACTGGTCCCTGTGGATCCCTGAAATAGCCTGCAGCCAAAATAATTGAGTGTGGTGGTCAATTCCAGGACCACTGGCAAGAGATGTCCTCCCATTCCATAGGGCGTTAGATCCTCCTGCAAAACATGGAAGATATGATCCACCACATCTTCTGGCAAGCGCAAATGTGTGAGGCATTGTCACTCATCTCCAGATAGGGAAGACCTCTTGGTCATGTGAATCACCTCCGTGGGATGGTTTTAACCTCCTCAACCACTGGGTGTTGCTGGGGTTCCCCCTGACTATGGAGCTTAGGTGGAGATGCCGGAGTTGGACTGGGGTAAGCACAGTAAGAAGTCTCACAACACCAGGTTAAAGTCCAACAGGTTTATTTGGTAGCAAATACCATAAGCTTTCGGAGCGCTGCCCCTTCGTCAGATGGAGTGGAAATTCCACTGGATTTGCTACCAAATAAACCTGTTGGACTTTAACCTGGTGTTGTGAGACTTCTTACTATGGAGCTGAGGACAGGGCCCCCTTCTGGAAGTTGGGCTAGGCTGCACTGGGCCCTTCTCCTCCTCAATTAGATCACTGCCGACAAGATGACAGCATTGAGCACAGTCTGCATTATTCAATCCTTTCTCCCCCTGGAGACTGACTGATAAAAGAGATTAATGAGCTCTGGGCAAATATAGTAGACCTCCCACTTGCAAACACAAAGCCAGTGCCATGCCTACAGTTGCGTATGAGCTACTAGCTTTTTGCTGATACAGCTTGGCAGCTGAGGCGTACACTCATAGATCTAGGTGACCACGATGCCAACCCTGATACCTGACATCTCAATCCCACAGAGGTTGAAAGGGACAAAAACAGAAAATGCTGGAAAAACTCAGCAGCTCTGACAGCATCTGTGGGGAGAGAATAGAGCCAATGTTTTGGGTCTAGATTACCCTTCGTCAGAACAGATCTCTCTCCAGCAGCACCGATTGACTCTATCACAAAGCTGTCCTGATCCCCAGTTTCACTTCATTCTTCACCTCATCCGACGCATGAACAAGAAACTTCTTCTCTTCCTTTTAGGTGTTAAGGTACTCATTGAGCTCTGTCGAAGGGTCATCTAGACTCAAAACGTTGACTCTATTCTCTTTCCATAGATGCTGTCAGACCTTTTAATCATAGAATCATAGAAACCCCACAGTGCAGAAAGAGGCCTTTCGGCCCATCGAGTCTGCACCGACCACAATCCCACCCAGGCCCTACCCCCATATTCCTACATATTTACCCACTAATCCCTCTAACCTACGCATCTCAGGACACTAAGGGGCAATTTTAGCATGGCCAATCAACCTAACCCGCACATCTTTGGACTGTGGGAGGAAACCGGAGCACCCGGAGGAAACCCACGCAGACACGAGGAGGATGTGCATACTCCACACAGACAGTGATCCGAGCCGGGAATTGAACCCAGGTCCCTGGAGCTGTGAAGCAGCAGTGCTAACCACTGTGCTGTCCTGCCGCCTGCTGAGATTTTCCAGCATTTTCTGTTTTTGTTTCAGATTCCAGCATCCGCAGTATTTTGCTTTTATCTGGAGGTTGAGGGGGGTTTGGACATGTTGCTGAAATGTGCCACCTTACCAAAGGCACTCCTGCAATCTATGATGCAATACATCGATCAAGCTCAGCTTCTGGTCAGGCCTTCATCTGTACCCCATCAGTGGGATGCCAATTACGCCGGCCTCCAGCTGGTTTCTTGATCTGCCCATGGCGGGCACCAGCAGACGATCCCACAGGAAATTCACCGTGGCATAAAACTGATTTTTGGACTTCCATTGAATTCTCCCCTCACCCACCTCCAATCCCCACCCCACCACCTCTGATGGGGGCGCATGGGAGAACGCCACCCTATTTGTGGAGCCATGACTTAAGCTGAAATACTGATCAGGATTAATTTTCCAACTCCACTAAATATCTCCTGAATCTTTATAAGGTCCAATCATTCACTTCCATTTAAGTTGAAGAGTCAAGCCCAAGCTTATCAACGCTTTCCTCATTACGTTTCACTGATGGAAATGATTCATTTAATGTTCGTTCACTGCAATTCTTCAAGGGTCTTGAGGGCCCCTAATCCTGAAAGTGGCTTGTTTTTTTACTGTGAATGAGAGTGGCCGACACGCTTCCTTACCAAGAAATTAAAAACGTTTGCTCCCACTCCTTCAATATGCAATTGGTAAGAACTGAGGAAAAAAAATGTTTCTCCAGGGTTATTAATCAATGTGGGAGGATTAGTCACAATTAATTGATCATCGTGATTGTGCCACCTCATCTGTCATGTTAGATCAGCCAAATTAGAAGCAAATGACAAAACCTGGATAATAAAACCCCTGTTTTATCAGGTCCGTGAACCAACATCGTAAAATTCAATTTGGAACAATGAAAATTAATGAAATGGAGATAAAAAAATTATAATAAACTTCACACACTGAGTCCCTTGACTGCCATTTTAGGCTGAGGGCTCAAATCCAAGCAATCAGGAAAACCTTCACCTCACATAGAATCATACAGTGCAGAAGGAGGCCATTTGGCCCATCAAGTCTGCACCCGACCACAATCCCACCCAGGCCCCATCCCCATAACCCCATGCTAATCCCCCTGACACTAAGGGGCAATTTAGCATGGCCAATCCACCTAACTCAATAACCATTAGTAACGGGGCAAATGCCCAAAATGATTTCTAAAAGCAAATCTCAAGATCAAAACTATACAAAATAAGCTGTCAGCACCTTTGTAATTACTGTTCAAGGAAACATAGTTTAGGTCTTAGTAAACGTGCCAATTCTCACGTACCGGGTGCTAGGCTCAGATGTATTAATTTCAGTTTTCTATTAGTTCCATGTTTAATCCAGCACAAAAGCAACTTTTGCCTTTCAAAATAGCTGCTGAAAGCTTTTTGGAATTTCACTGTAATCTCTCAAACAATGCTAGGGTGCACATGGTCCCCACAATTCCTTAATGATTTTAAAAATTCATTCCTGGGATGTGGGCGTTGCTGCATAGGCCAGCTTTTATTGCCCTTCCCTAGTTATCCCTGAGGACTCAACTCTTAACATTGGCTATTTTGCAAAGGTGGTGAGTGGTGGCCTGTGGTTTTCAGCCCACACTGTAGGAATGAAGTTCAACAGTCGAGTGTGCTTTGGTCTCTTCTCTTACCAGCCGCCTCAGGGTACTGTCAGCAGAGTCTGAACAGTGGGTTCTGTGTCTAACCCTGCCGGCCCAACATAGGGGGACGAGATAGGGGGAAAAAAAAAAGTTAAATTGGCTCATTTAATGCTGGCCAAGCCTTTGCAATTCCATAGAAGAACTCTGATCCCATTCTGCAATCCTGATTACCTGCCTTATACGTGGGGGTCCCTGTGAAGAGGAGCTGATAGCAGTGATGTGCCACAACCAGGCTGACATTGTTGGCACTGCATCTCAACCAATGCGTTGGACCTTCCCCATGACATTTACTATTCAATTAACTCAACGATCAAAGCCGTGGGCTAACATACAGCATGATTTCTTCAACATAAAATGTTGTATTAGTGAGTAGAACTGGTCAACTAATATGACTGATGTCTCTATTCTTGCAGTCATGAAAAATAAGGCACAGTGGTTAGCACTGCTGCCTCACAGCGCCAGGGACCCAGGTTCAATTCTGGCCATGGGTGACTGTTTATGTAGAGTTTGCACTCTTTTCCCACGTCTGCGTGGGTTTTCTTCAGATGCTCGGGTTTCCTCCAAGTCCGGAGATGTGCAGGTTAGGTAGATTGGCCGTGTTAAATTGCCTCTTGCTGTCCCAGGATGTAGGGGTTGGGGGATTAGCTGGGTAAATATGTGGGGTTACGGAGATAGAGCCTGCGTGGGATGCTCTGTCAGAGGGTCAGCAAAGACTCGATGGGCCGAATGGCCTCTTTCTGTACTGTAGGGATTCTATGATTTTTCTATGATCCTAAAGCATTTATGTATGAAGCTCAAATGAAAAAAAAGACACCTTATACAGAGGTGCTTCATTTTGAATGGATCTGCTTAGCAGATACAATTGTCTCCATAAACACTCAAACAAGGGGTAACAGAGAGCTTATTCAGATAGGTAACTGTATCCACATTGAAAAATTAACCCAGCCTTTACTTCAATCACTTTCATACAAACAGCTAAGATCATCAAGCAATCCAAGTGACTTGCTCCAATAATATCACCCTAGTTACTGACAGGGCCAACACTGGGACCCAGTTGGGTCTACTGATGGTCTGTTTTGTCTGTAGAAGCGACATTCTTTGAAACATGTGACGTATAAACTGATGTGGGGGGTTTGATTGGGCCGGTGTTGAGAGGCCGTTTCCCATGGTTCTTTGTTTCCTTTTCACTTCCTGCCAAACAAACTTCTGGAGTTCAGTCTGTGCGACTTTTCCTTTGTGATTCAAAACAAGCAATATCCCAAAGGTCACCTTTCCCCTCTCCGCCCCCTTTCCTGGACGCAAGGGGGAGGCACGAGACGAGAAAGGGATTTAAGCAGAAAGTAATTCATTCTCTCATTCATAAAGCACAGAAGTTTTAAATATTAGTCCAAAGTAGAGGGAGATCTGGAAAGGGTACTTGTGTTATGGAAAAATGTATATTTATAAAAACGTCAACTTTCTTATCCTCCAAATGGGTTTCTGTCGATCAGATCAGGCCATTCTAATTGTGTCAATGAGGTGATGGGGGGGGGGCGGGGGGGGGTCTCCAGAGTTAACAGCGGGGACACAGTGTTTGAATGGTCCCGGGAAATCATATTGTCAGCTGGGAGATTTGCATCTCCAGCCAGTCGCATGGTTTGCTGCGGTTGAGCAGCTCCTGTGCAGTCTAAATTCACTATAGAACTGCTCCGCATTACAGGGGCTGTCTCTTATTGACGACACTGTCAGTGCATAAAATCATCAAACGAAACAATGGCGAGTACATCACCTTACGGTTAGCACTGCTGCCTCACAGCTCCAGGGACTTGGGTTCAATTCCCAGCTTGGATCACTGTTTGTGCGGAGTCTGCACATTTTCCCCGTGTCTATGTGGGTTTCCTCCGGGTGCTCCGGTTTCCTCCCACAGTCCGAAAGACGTGCTGGTTAGGGTGCATTGGCCATGCTAAATTCTAGCCCAGTGCACCCGAACAGGCGCCGGAGTGTGGCGACTAGGGAATTTTCACAGTAACTTCATTGCCGTGTTAATGTAAGCCTACTTGTGGCTAATAAATAAACTTTACTTTTACTTTACCCTTTCTACATGCTTTGATCGAAAACAAAAAACCTCATTCCTCAATTAACACGTTTGAGATTTAGCAATCATATTAAAATACTTCATGGTAGATCTGTGAAAGGAGCCTTTGAGCAAGGGTTTAGGGGCTGCAAGTGAGAGAGAAGGCAAATGTAACAAGGTAGAGACAGAGATTTATTCCAGTCAAAATCGAGAAGAGTCTGCCACCTTGGCAGATTGCATGATTGCATTTTCCAGCTGATATTGGTGTATATTTATTAAGTGTCTGAAGTCTACAGCACAACAGATTTTTTTTATATGAGCCTGAATCATATCAATAAACATGACACGGCCGCCAGCTATCAGATTATGCAAAAGGCTGTGTGTATTCTGTACTTTATAATTCATCAGCTTGATTTATATGGAAAAAAAAAGTCTGATTCGCCACTTGCCAAGTGTCAGGCCTTGCAGCGCAAAGAAAGCGACACTTTCTGCATGTTAAGCTGTAGCTGAGGAACCAGTTTGCAAGACTACACCGCTCTTGGCAGCAGGTTTCATGCCAACATAGCTGACGGAAAACTGTTCACCTTGAACTTTTAAGCAGCCCAAAAATCCCTTGTTCCTTGACTGAATGAGCAGGGAATTGAACCAAAGCCATTAATAAATTTATCCTCTGCGTTAATGCTGTCAAACTCGGACAGACTGACATTCAATCAGTGGTGAGTACTTATGGACTGTCAATCATTAAAGCAGAAAGCAGCTCCAAATACAAGACAATATCCATCCATCATTGCATTCAACTAAAACAGATCAGCAGCAAACAATAATATTGATGCACAAGAGGCAGGCAAATGACTACACAAAAGTCTTACATTTGCCGGGATCCAATGCATGTCGAGATTTGCAGAAGAGACAAAGCTAGGTGGGAGGGTGAGCTGTGAGGAGGATGCAGAGATGCTTCAGTGTGATTCAAACAAGTTTTTTTAACGTTTAAAGTTTATTTATTAGTGTCACAAGTAGGCTTATATTAACACTGCAATGAAGTTGCTGTGAAAATCCCCTAGTCGCCACACTTCACCGCCTGTTCGGGTAACACTGAGCAAGAATTTAGCATGGCCAATGCACCTAACCAGCACGTCTTTCGGACTGTGGGAGGAAACCGGAGCACCCGGATGAAACCCACGCAGACACGGGGAGAACGTGCAGATTCCGCACAGACAGTGAACCAGGCTGGGAATCGAACCTGGGTCCCTGGCGTTGTGAGGCAGCAGTGCTAACTACTGTGCAGCCTCATTTGGAGTGAGTGGGCAAATGCATGGCAGATGCAGTATAATGTGGATAGATGTGAGGTTATCTGCTTTGGTAGCAATGTGGATAAGCTCACTTTGGTAGGAATGCACATTATTAACTGAATGGCTATAGATTGAGAGGGGGGAATGTGCAACGAGACCTGCTGTCCTCATACACCAGTTGCTGAAGGTAAGCATGCGAGTGCAGCATGCAGTGAGGAAGCAAATGGTATGTTGGCCTTCATAGCAAGAAGATTTGAGTACAGGAGCAGGGATGTCTTGCTGCAGTTATGCAGGACCTTGGTGGGACCACACCTGGAATATTGCAGTTTCAGTCTCCTCATCTGAGGAAGGATCTTCTTGTCATGGATGGAGTGCAGCAAAGATTTACCAGACTGATTCCTGGGATGGTGGGAATAACGTATGAGGAGAGATCGAGTCAAATCGGATTATATTCACAGAAGTTTAGAAGAATGAGAGGGGGAATCTCATAGAAAAATATAAAATTCTAACAGGGCTAGACAGGAAGGATGTTTCCGATGGTGGGGAGTCCAGACTCAGGGGTCACAATCTGAGGATATGGAGTAGACCATTTAGGACTGAGATGAAAATACATTTCTTCACTCGGAGGTGGGGAGTCCGTGGAATTCTCTACCACAGAAATCAGTTGAGACCAAAACATTGTGTGCGGGATTTTATGGCCTCACTCGTCCCGAAACCGTAAAATCCCGCCCCTCGCACGCTCCAATTCCCGTGGTGGGTGGGGCGGTAAAATTCCGGCCTGTATGTTTCCAAAAAGGAGTTAGATATGGTTCTTGGGGCTAAATGAATCAAAGGATATGGGGGGAAAGTGGGAAGAGGTCACTGAGTTGAATGATTAGCCATGATCATTATGAATGGTGAAGCAAGCTCGAAGGGCCGAATGGCCTACACCTGCTCCTGTTTTCTATGTTTCTATGAATCTGATTTGAAGCTGAAAATTTACAGAGTCTTGCCACTCACACCAACAACAATTTACTTCAGAATTTACAGCAATTAATCCTGATGGATTTCGAAGGACCAGCTACTGAAACACACCTCCACCTTAGCAGCAGAACAAATATATTGTCTGTTATCTGGTACAGTTCTCCTGTTATTGTTAAACAGTCCATCATTTGATTTATGAGCAATATCATAAGAGATCCACTGGTATTCTTAATAAAAAAAAAGAAAGTATGAACAAGAGAAAAGCAATTTAGCCCACACAGCCTGCCCCATAATTTAGGCCTGTATTCAGGACTCAAAACTATTTTCATCCCCCTCCTGCCCTGGGACCATGAATTATGAACCTGTCCGTTCTTGTAATTTAAGTAATTTAAATCTGATACGCACTGACTATTTTGCACATACCTCAAGCATGAAGGCTTTCTACACCTATGAACTTGCTCATTTATCCCTAAACATGTCAAGTACTAAGATACTGCACAAGAAACGTGCTTTGTCTTCCTTTTCACTTTTGAAATCGTCAGCTTCATGAGCTTGCCACGTAGTTGAATGAGTGCACATCTTCCCTCAGACTCTCACTCAGGGAATACTTAGTTTCTACCGAACACTCATTTGGGGAGTATTTGGTTTCTATCAGGCCCTCACTCGGAGCACTTTGCTTCCAGCACGCCCCCACCCCCTACCAGTTAATGAGTGCTTGGCTTTGATCAGACCCCTACTCAGCTTCCATCAGAATTGGACACTGAGTTCCGAGCACTCACACGCATTCTTAATGCCAAGGGACTAGGAACTGTGGAGGAACAAATAGATTTGTGTGTCCAGGTACACAAATCATTAAAAGCTAATGTACAGGTACAAAAAGTAATCAAAAAGGTTAATGGAATGTTGGCCTCTATCTCAAGGGAGCCAGAATACAAAGGGGAGGAAGCGATGCTTCAGTTGTACAGAGCATTGCTCAGAACCTATCTGGAGTAATGCATTCAATTTTAAGCACTTAACCTCAGGAAGGATATATTGTCCTTGGAAGGAGTACAGCACAGATTCACCAGACTAATATCAATGCTTAAAAGGTTAAATTATGATGGCGGGTTGCGATAAATTTGGCTTGTTTCCATTGAGCGTAGAAGGGCGAGGGGTGGTTTAATTGCATTGTTTAAAATGATAAAGCGATTCGATGTGCAGGGAAGCGATTTCCTCTGGTGGTGGGGGATCCAGAACAAAGAAGTGTAATCTTAAAAGTAGAAAACAAGCATTCAGGAACAATATCTGGAAACACTTGTTCAAACAAAGGGATAGAAAAACTCTCTCTCCACCAAAAGGCAATGGATGCTGGGTTAATTGACTTCTTTAATGCTCAGATTAATAGATGTTTGTAAGATAAATGTGTGAAAGCATTTGGATCAAAGGTGGGTAACTTGACTTGAGGTATCGATCAACCATAAATGATCAACCATAAAAGACTCGAGGAACAGGTTCATGAAGCTGAAAGACGTACTGCTATTCCTCGGTTCAATACTCAATGAGTGCTTAGGTTGTATCATTTAAACTCTGGTGGCACTCTCACTCACAAGAACACAAGAAATAGAAGCAGGGGTAGGTCACCAGGACCTTCCAGCCTGCCCTGCTATTCAATACAATCATGGCTGATCTACGTCGGCCTCAACTCCTTTACTGTGCCATTTCCCCAAAGCCCTCCATTCCTCGATCTATCAAATATTTATCCATCTTCACTTTAAATACTTCTAATGATCCAGTCTCCACCACCCTTGGGGCAGAGAATTCCAGAAATTCACCACCCACTGAGAGAAGAAATTTCTATGCACCTCAGTTTTAAATGACCAGCCCTTTATCTTGTAGCTATGTCCCCTTGTTCGAGACTCTCCCACGAGTGAAAACATCTCACCATCTACCCTGTCAAGCCCCCTCAGGACCTTATATGCTTCATTAAGGTTCTTCTAAACTCCAAGGAATACAGACCCAAACTATTTAGTCTCTCTTGATAGGACAACCCTCTCATCCCAGGAGTTAGCCTGGTGAATCTCCATTGGACTGTCTCCAATGTTACTATGTCCTTTTTTAAGTAAGAGGACCAAAACTGGATGCACTCAAGTTAGAGGGTTGTTGCATCAAGTCTCATTCCAGGAGTTGAATGTATAATCTGAATTTGAAGGAGTGCTACTTTTATGTATTGAACTTCCTTCAAATTCCCATTAAATTGCCATTCAAAGAATACTTACCATGCTGAATCCTTCCACCCAGTGTTCTTTGACCCATCACTGGGTACATCACTTCCATAAGACTTCCATTCAATGAGCACTAAGCTTCTAATAGCTTCGTGTTCAGTGAGAACGCCATTCACTTAGAACACAAATCAGTGAATATTTAGCTCCCATCAGATCTCCGTCCAATGGGCACTTGGTCTACCACAGTCTTCCATCCCATAAATTTACAAGAGGTGACAAAATTTATCGGAAATTGGTTAATCATTTGCTGGATTTGAACGACTGTGTTTCACATATCCCGGCACTACGGTTGTGCGACACAGTCAATGTGACACAGTGAGAGGGGAAGAGAAGTTTCAAGATTGGAATACAGATTACCTGAAGCATCAGGTGCTGCACAATGTACATTATTTCAATGTCCAACTCCGCGACACCCACATACAGCACATTTGGGTACCTTTCAATCCAACTTATTATAACCCTGGGGGCGGCGAGGGCGTAATGGTATTATCATTAAACTATTAATCCAGAAATTCAGCTAATGTTCTGGGGACCCGGGTTCAAATCCTGCCACGGCAGATGGTGGAATTTGAATTCAATGAAAAGAATTAAGAATCTACTGATGACCATGAAACCATTGTTGATCGTTGGAAAAACCAATCTGGTTTACTAATGTCCTTTAGGGAAGGAAATCTGCCGCCCTTACCTGGTCTGGCCTATATGTGATGCCAGAGCCACAGCAATGTGGTTGACTCTCAACTGCCCTCCAAGGGCAACTAAATGCCGGCCAGCCAGCGAAGGCCATGTCCCACGAATGAATAAAAAGAACTCTGGAGATTAAACAATTAAGCTCAGTGGGGGATGATCTCATTACTTCCACTGTGATTCATTGAAAAAGGATGTTGTCAAGTTTTTAAAAGTTCAATACAATTAGCCAGCATGGAGGCACAGTGCTTAGCATTGCTGCCTCACAGTGCCAGGGACCCGGGTTCGATTCCCGGCTTGCATCACTGTCTGTGTGGAGTCTGTACATTCTCCCCGTGTCTGCATGGGTTTCCTCCGGGTGCTCCGGTTTCCTCCCACAGTCCAAAGATGTGCGAGTTAGATGGATTGGCCATGCTAAATTGCCACTTAGCATCAGGGGACTAGCTAAGGTAAATGCATGGGATATGATTGTGAGGATAGTGCCTGGGTGGGATTGTGGTTGGTGCAGACTCGATGGGCCGAATGGCCTCCTTCTGCACTGTAGGATTCTATGATTGGCCATGCTAAGTTTTCCCTCAGTGTACCTGAACAGGCATCGGAGTGTGGCAACTAGGGGATTTTCACAGTAACTCCATTGCAGTGTTAATGTAAGCCTACTTGTAACAATAATAAATAAACTTTAAACATCAATTGAAATTTCAATATGATCAAGGTTGTCCTTTAAAACAATTTTTTTGGATCTCCCTTAGACACCAGTAACCCATATTTAAAAAGCTGGTTGCCTGCTCTCACTCTGTTAAGCTGGTGCTCAGTGGCTAAAGTAGATTAAATATCAGTGAATAAATTGAATTGAAACATGGCTGAACTGTGTAATTTTTTTTTATTGGTCTCCTGACAATCACAGCTAACAAGATAGGAATACGTGAATAGGTTAGCGTGCCTGGGAGGCGAGCCCCGTGTGGATTCAAAATTTATTTCTCTCAACTTTTGGTGTGGGTTCTGGCAAGGGATTGATACCTGGAGAACAATGAAACCACTGCATTCCACACTCATTCTGTGCTGCTCACTGCATTCTCTCCACTGCTTCACCCACACCCCTCCCCGTCAGCAGTCTATCATACGCCAGCGCATCTGTACGAGAGACATTCTACTGCAGAAGGATTCCAGAACTAACTGTTAAAAGGGAATCTGATGGGGGAGCTACAATCTTGAGATTGCAGCACTCCTTTTGTGACAGAGTTACGTGGCGATCTTACCAAAAAGATTCTAAGTGACAAGCAAGCGTGAAAACGGGAAAAAAGATCGCACCCATTTTTTGGGTGAGCTCCCAGACGCAATCATACGGTACTTAGAGAAAGAGCCAAAATGTGATTCACGCTGGCAGGGGGAGTGGGCCTATTCACACCGGGAAGCCAGCTGCTGAGCCCTCGGGGCATCATTGCGCAGGCACCCCAACATCCCAGCGCACTGTGTACGCTGGCAGTGACCGGTAACCTTAGCAGCAACCTGGGAAACGAATTTAATCCCCTGTTTGCTGGAGCTGTTGATTCACCCAGTCTGAGTTGGACCCCTCTCCTTTTATGAGTCATCACACTGATTTTTTTTCATGTAAATTAACTGGCATCAGTTTCCGCCCAGTCACCTAATGAATAAAAGTACTGTCTGGTGAAGCACCAAACCACAGAGAAAAGAAAACGCAAGGTTCAATTACTTACAGGTGCTGAGTTGGCTGAAGTGAGATACAACAGCAGGTGATAGACCCCATCAGCAGCCCGGAGTTACAGCGAAAGCTTAACAAGGATTTCTACCCCTGATTGCAACGCAGTGAATACCAGAAGCAAAGACTATCGACCTGAAACATTGACTCTGCACGATGCCATGTACCATATCGGAGCTGGACTCCTTCATGCTTCTTAACAGTAACAGGAATCCAGCCAAAGTACTCAGCGTTTCAATGTGCAGCATCATCAGTGTTCTCCTGTGTGACACCTCGGACACCTCCACATCCTGAATTCCCCGCAACAGAATTCAATGGCACAGTGGTTAGCGCTGCTGCCTCACAGCGCCAGGGACCCAGGTTCAATTCCTGGCTTGGGTCACTATCTGTGTGGAGTCGGCACGTTCTCCCCGTATCTGCGTGGGTTTCCTCCGGGTGCTCCTGTTTCCACACACAGTCCCCAAACATGTGCAGGTTAGGTGGATTGGCCGTGCTAAATTGCCCCTTAGTGTCAAGGGGACATCAGCATAGCGTGGGTTCAACAAAGTGACTATAGGCCAGAATTTTCCAGCTGTTCACTCTGCCGAAATCTTCTGGTGCCGCTGACAGCGGACCCCATCGCGGGTTTCCCAGCAGCGAGTGGCTCATTCAACGGGAAATCAATGACAGGCCAATGGTGGGACTGATGGGACTCGTGAAATGCCACCCATAATATTTCACCATGTTCAGTGCTTGGTTTGCTCACTGTTACTGTTACTGATGTATAATTGTATTGGAGGATATTCGAAGCAAATATTCACAATTCATCCAATTACATTAACACACAATATTTGTTTTTGGCCCCTTTCCATAAGTTTGCCCTTTCTCTTCTCTTGTTAGGGAATTAGTCCAAGGGTATCAGTCATTCTCTGCTACGTTGCACATTTTTCATGCGATCCTTGGGTTATTCAACTACAGAAGAATCACATCTAATTCCAATCCAACATCCATACACATGCACTTCAACAGATTCCATAAGATAACAACCAGGACCTGAAACCTTTGACTGATTTTTTTCCCTCCTCATCTAAGAGTGCTCTTGCTAATTTAGAGATGCCTAGGCTGGCTTTCCCCCATTATGGACGCACCACTAGGAAGCACAGAAAAAGCAGCTGAGGATTCTCTGAATTAATTTCTTTCTTACCTTTTTTATTTCAGAGAAAAAAAATAATTGTAGGTTGCCTTTTTTTCCCCCACAAATGCACTTAAGCCAATCAGGTACAGTGTAACACACGTGTGACACACTCACATGTGACATCAAACAGTGATGACCATGAAAACTTGCAAGTATATAGCTCTTCAATGCAGAAAAAACCAGGATAAGGCAACTCACAGGCACATAAGAAAAATGCTTCCTGAGCCGTGGACAAATTGGATAGGAGCACCAAAAGCACACAATCACACAGAGGAGAGGAAGGAAGAGTTTAGGAAGGAAATTTCAGAGATTGCATTTCAGGCAGCTCAAGGCACCCCCATAAACCTGACAAAGGGGGAAAGGTATGCATGTATATTGAAGTCAAAAGAATGATGTGTATGGCAGGGGTTGGATGTTATTTTAGGGCTGGGGGTCATCATGTCAATACTGATTCATTTTTTAATGCCCATCCTTTGTTGCCCGAGGGCAGTTGAGAGCCAACCACAAAGCTGTGGTTCTGGAGTCACATGGAGGCCAGAACAGGTAAGGATGGCAGATTTCTTTCCCTAAAGAATATTAGTGAACCAGATGGGTTTTTCCTACAATGGTTTCATGAACTGTTAATTCCCGATATTTTTACCGAATTCAAATTCCACATTTGAATCCCGCCATGCCGGGATTCAAACCCAGGCCCCCAAAACATTAGCCGAGCTTCTGGATTAATAGTCGAACGAAAGTACCACTAGGCCATCGCAAAGTCCCAGGTGCTGAAATCCCCAAAGTGGGCTTGAACCCATGATTTCCTGGTTCAGAAGTGTCTTGTTGAGCCATAAGGCAACTAGGTCTCAAGAATGGGCAGACCGTAAAGTTCTCTGGCTTGGTGGGTGAATGAGCTGGTCATCTGGAAGGGGTTTGGACAAGCAGGGTATGGGTGAACAGACAAAAACACGATACAGTTAGGGCAAGGAGATCAGATAGAAGCACTGAGGATTCGTAGGCTAGTTCATGAACCAAAAAGTACTCAGAGAAGATGGAATGAGTGCCTCTCGAGCTAAACAGAAAAGAAGAACTACAATGGAAATACTTGGTAAGTGGGCTGGTTGGCTGGATGCTCTCCAACAAGGAAGGTGGTAGGCATTCCCAAACACATTGCAAACCACATGTAAACAACCAAAAAAATCAACACTATTTTCATAAAAATCAGAAGAACTAGAGGCAAGAGTAGGCAACTCAGCCCCCCCAGGCCTGCTCCGTCATTTAACACGATCATGGCTGATCTCATCTCAGCCTCAACTCCACTTTCCTGCCCATTCACCATTGCCCTTCAAACCAATTACTAAACAAAAATCTGTCCACCTCTTCCTTAAATTTACTCAAAATCCCGACATCCAGCACAGTCCGGGGTAGCGAATTCCACAGAGTCATGACCCTTTGAGAAAAGCAACTTCTTCTCATCTCTGTTTTAAATCTTCCACCCCTTATTCTAAAACTATGACCTCTTGTTCTAGATTGCCCGAGATGTCCTCTCCACATCTACTTTGTCAATCCCCCTTATCGTCTTTTACATCTCAATTATATCTCCTCTCATTCTTCTAAACTCCAGTGAGCATAGGCCTAAACTTCCCAATCTCTCTTCATAAGACAAGCTCCTCACCTCCTCACTAAATCAATTTCGTGAATCTCCTCTGAACTGCCTTCAGTGCAACTACATCCCTCCTCAAGGGGACCAAAACTGTACACAATATTCTAAGTGCAGTCTCACAAATGTTTTGTACAGTAGCAGCAACATTTTACTTTTATACTCTATTCCTTCAGCAATAAATGACAAGATTCCATTTGTCTTCATTATTACCTGCTGTACCTGCACACTAGTTTTCTATGATTCATGCACGTGAACACCCAGATCCCTCTGCACTGAAGCACTCCAAAGTCTCTCCCCATTTAGATCATAATTTGCCTTTGCATTTTTCCAATCAAAATGGATAACCTCACACTTATCCACGTTAAACTCCATCTGCCAAATTTTGCCCCATTCACTTAATCTATCCATATCCATTTATAAATTTCTTATTTCATTGTCGCAACTTAGTATCCCACCTACAGTAGCGTCATCTGAAAATTTGGCTACGGTACCGACTATCTCTGCACCCAAGTCTTTAATATAGATTGTAAATAGTTGGGGTCCTAGACCGAACCCTGTGGCACCCCGCTAGTTACATCGTGCCAACCCGTTTACAATGGGCTAAATAATGTTAATGACTAGAAACTCTACTTTGTCGATCTCCCTTATCTCAATTATATCTCCTCTCATTCTTCTAAACTTTTTCATAGTGACTGAACAGATCAAATTTTATTTTATGGAATGCCACTAATTTACGGTGATTAAATATGTTCAATTCTGTTTTTATCGCAAAAGAGTCAAGAATTTTTCATAATTTGTACCCAGTACTTTGGAGATTATTTTCCAGAACTTCATTGCTTTCTGCGGAAAATGCAAACCGGTGGCTTTAACTTTAATATATTCAATCAAAATATGACTTATTCATTTGATTTAGTTTAAAAGGATCATATTTCAGTTCAGCATAGTAAGGCTCCTAAAAGAATGTAGGAGGAATGGGGAAGGTCAGCAGTGTGAGTGCTGCTAATGGACCTGCTGCAGGGCGAAACAGATAAAAAAAAAAAGCAGATTTTCTTTGCACTCCTCCACTCTTCTGCTTTCACTACACTTTAGTATTTAATGTTTCAAAAGAGAAGTGCAAGCAAACCATTACATATGACTGCAAACTGTAAGGACGGGAACAAGCGCCAGTGTTACAATTCATCACAGCAGTAACTGCAAAGGCCTGTCACTCACTAATTTTAATGATCTCAGACACAATCTCAGCCCATAATAAAACACTTTTTGTGTTTGTCCACCATCTTCAATCTGTCTCTGGAAGAGGCAAAGCAAGAATGGCATTTTAAACACAGCGAGGATGTAAAAATCAATCATTTACCCTTTTAAAGAAATGGAAAGCTTACCTGGTGTAGTAGGAGTCAACACCGAGTGCTTCTCGAACATTGGCCACGTATTGCTCAAGAGTAGAGAAACTGGATGCCTGCAGGTTGATGCTGCTAGTTTCATTAAAATCGTTGCTGTTTTCTGTCAGACCATCACCCAGATAGCACTCGTGAAACTTCAATATTCCTGCAAGGAGACCAAAAGACAGGAAGACGTGTGCCGTGTTACTGCGGGTATCACAAAGCTGGAATCACTAATTACTCTGGCAATGGTACGCAGCCGCAGACTCCTTGAGTTCAAGTGTTTGAGATGTGATGTTAAGTGTACCTTGAAGAGATGTCTTTTTAAAATCATGATCTCTGCAGCTCTCACAGCATCAATGTTTCTCAGCTCACAGCCTTAGCTGATGTCATTATGGCACCGGCTTTACTGGAGATGTCCTTTTATTGCTGCTTAAACGGGGGATTGTTTCTTTTTACTGGGTTGATTGTGACTCTGCATTGTTAGGGAGAAAAAACTGGTTGGCAGTTCAGGTGACAGGAGTTTTTTTTCATTTTCAGTTTGGAGCTGCAGTTTGGGTTTTAGTTTTAGAAGGGGCATCAAGCTGAAAAGAAGTCTCTCTCTTTCCCTGGTTTTGGAAATTCTACTGGTCATCTGTATGCAAGGCCTTGCGTTTCTGAAGGGGGCCGGAGTCTGCTGTTGGTGGCTTGCCTAAAGTCCCTGCTGTTTTGGGAAGCTGTTCTGACTTCAAATTGTTCTGAATCTATCCAGAGAACTGTAGACTTCATCCAAAGGACTCAATTCCTGTATCACGTGAGCATTAGTCTATGCTGTAGTAAACCTGCTTGAAGGTCTTGTTTATGGGATTGGTTTGAGTGGGACAGCTCGTACATCCATTAAGCGTTATACAATTTCATGATTGTTTTGGCATGTTTATAATTGACAGAAGTTATTGCTAATATTCTTACTATATATGTTAACTATATTCATAAATAAACCTTCTTTGATAAAAGCTCCCTCGTGGGTCATTTAAATCATACCTGAAGTGAAAACTATCATGCTTATCCTAGCTAAATTCAAGTTGCAAAACTTATGATCCCAGCAGGCTCCATAAAACACTTTGGAATTTCTGACCTGAACCATAACAGAGAACATGCACCAATATTCAGGAAAACATCAACACTTGATGGCTACAGTCTTATTTCAGAAAAAGGCCATGCTTGTTGCTACTTTTTAAAGATAAAAGTTAAAGTTTATTTATTAGTCACAAATGAAGTTACTGTGAAAATCCCCTAGTTGCCACACTCCGGCGCCTGTTCGGGTACACTGAGGGAGAATTTAGCATGGCCAACACACTTAACCCGCACATCTTTTGGATTGTGGGAGGAAACCAGAGCACCCGGAGGAAACCCATGCAGGCATGGGGAGAACGTGAAAACTCCACACAGACAGTGACCAAAAGTTGGGAATCGAACCCTGGCGCTGGGAGGCAGCAGTATAAATCTACATGACCGACATTATTTCATACACATCTGATTTATTATATAGGGGTTCCACCAACAAGGAGACAAATCTCACCATAATGTTCCCTTCAAAAGAAGGCACCTCACCATCTAGATCATGTCCAAAGAAGGATCTTTGGAATCTGAGCCTGACCTCCGTATGAAGTTAAAATTTCAACTTGTATGTATCTCTGCCTGAAATAGATGAGCCATTCCATCTGGCTTTAAACTGGACAATCCGCTTTCAATTGCAGTTGATAATTCTGATCATTGAAAACTGGGCAGAAAAAGCAGCTGTTGATTTGTCTTTTTCAATTGCTCAAGTGAACCGTGGCTTATGTGATGATTTTGCTACAGGGCAGGATGGGTGGTTGGTTCCAAGTCTACCTCAACCAGAATGTAGATTGAATCCCATGCTGCTGGGAACCACATGCGAGCTGTCTAGCCAACTAAGCTAACCCGCATGTTACTCCATGCGGCAATGCGGTTGACTCTTAGCTGCCCTCTGAAATGGCCTAGGCAAGACTTCAAAGGCGACCAGAGATAGGCAACAAATACTGGCCTTGCCAGCGGCACCCACAGCCCATGAAAGAACAAAGAAAAAAAGCATTGGTTGGAACATTTTACTCAATAGTCAAGATTTGCACGAGTGGAGATATTTCCTCAGTTTACGATAGTAGAATTACAGAACAATATCATGGTGACAGAGGAAAGACCTGTCTACCTTAAAAATATCTGCCAGCTCCAACCTTGGAAGAGCACAGTCTCCCAGTACATCTGGATTTTTATGCATTCTTGGAAAGGCTGACATTTATTGCCCATTCTTGATACAACTGAATAACTTGCGAGGCCACTTTGGAGGGCATTCTTGTGTCAACCAAATACATGAAGGAGAAAAATTTGTGGGGTTGTGCAGAAAAAGTGGTGGCGTGGAACTGACGGGATTGCTCTTCCAGAGAGTTGAAGATGCGAACTTGGTGGATGGAATGACCTTCCCCTCTGATACACTATTCCATGATTCCATGAAGGGGCAAGTGTCACACATGGGCCAGACTGGATGAGGGCATTAATGTACGAGTTGGCTTTTTACAACAAGTCAATGGCTCCATTGTCAATTCTACTGATAATAATTCTTTTACTTCCTGTTTTCCAAAGAACAGAATTCAAATTCTGAAACTACTACAACCTGAGAGGACTTGTATGAAAATCCATAGTTAAATAAGACACAACAAAGCACATCATACAGAAAGGAGCAACTTCAGCACCAGCAACCTGGGGTCTCTTGGAATGAGATTGCCAATCGAGTGTTGATAGCCCCAAGATTCCACGTGGCATTTGCAATGGATTTGTGCCAATGCAATGGGATTGTCACTGCCAAACCTCTGCAGGGCTGAATCTGCCAAAATTTGTTGCGTTGGTGTTCAAGCTAAAATCCTTTTTAATGGTTGGAAATTGAGAGAGCAGCCTTTGAAAAGCAAGGCGTGGCTAAAGATTGCTGCATGCAAATCAGCAAGTGCTTGCCTAGCTGCTTTAACTCTCAGGTAACTGCGCTGGATTACCCAAGAGTTATCCTGCCTCTCTTCCCAAAAAGTGATTTCCACTGGATAATCTGATACAGGGAGCTGAGGAAGGAGCAAAGGCTTGGCCAAACAGAAATGGTATTGGGCGGCACAGTGGTTAGCATTGCTGCCTCACAGCGCCAGGGACCCGGGTTCAATTCCGGCCTCAGGGTGTGGAGTTTGCACATTCTCCCCATGTCTGCATGGGTTTCCTCCGGGTGCTCCGGTTTCCTCCCACAGTCCAAAGATGCGCAGGTTAGGTTGATTGGCCATGATAAATTAACTCTAGTGTCGGGGGGATTACAGGGTAAATATGTGGGGTTATGGAAATAGGGCCTGGGTGGGATTGTGGTCAGTGCAGATTCAATGGGCCGAATGGCCTCCTTCTGCACTGTAGGGATTCTGTGAAACAAAGAGGAGCAAACAATGTTGCTGAAAGTGACGGAGGATTTGATTTGATTTATTATTGTCACATGTATTAGTATACAGTGAAAAGTATTGTTTCTTGCGCACTATACAGACAAAGCATACCCTTCATAGAGAAGGAAACAAGAAAGTGCAGAATGTAGTGTTACAGTCATAGCTAGGGTGCAGAGAAAGATCAACTTAATGCACGGCAGGTCCATTCAAAGGTCTGACGGCAGCAGGGAAGAAGCTGTTCTTGAGTCGGTTGGTACGTGACCTCAGACTTTTGTATCTTTTTCCCGAAGGAAGAAGGTGGAAGAGAGAATGTCTGGGGTGCGTGGGGACCTTAATTATGCTGGCTGCTTTGCCAAGGCAGCGGGAAGTGTAGACAGAGTCAATGGATGGGAGGCTGGTTTGCGTGATGGATTGGGCTACATTCACGACCTTTTGTAGTTTCTTGCGGTCTTGGGCAGAGCAGGAACCATACCAAGCTGTGATACAACCAGAAATAATGTTTTCTGTGGTGCATCTGTAAAAGTTGGTGAGAGTTGTAGCTGACATGCCAAATTTCCTTCTGAGAGGCATTGGTGGGCTTTCTTAACTATCGTGTCGGCATGAGGGGACCAGGACAGGTTGTTGGTGATTTGGACGTCAGTAATTGGTGACAAAAGGTGTACTGTTAAATAAAAGACAAGACTTCAATGGTTGGTTGTGTTCTGGTACTCTTGCAGCAGTCAATGAAGAGTTCTCGGAGTAACATTTATCTTGAGGCTTATCTCCATATACTTCTGCCTGGAAAGCAGCTAGGGCCATCTCCCCCTCAATGATGCAAAGTTACACACAGAGTGTAGCCCGTGACAACAATGCTGAACACATTGTGGAGCTTATTCTAGTCTGTCAAGGCAGCAAAAATGTCCTTTCAAGACACGGCTGATCATCTCATGACCACTCTGGGAGAGATGTGCTTCATGGTAGTGCTCATTGTTGTTTGCGAAACTCTTAATGTAGACATTATCCAAGTGAGCAGAGGTCTTGTCGTCAGAAGGTCATCAATTGGCATGACTTTATGCTTTGAATCATAGAATCCTTTCAGTGCAGAAGGAGGCCATTCAGCCCATCCAGGCTTCACCAACTCTCTGACAGAGTGTCTAACCCAGGCCCTTTCCCCAGCCCTAAACCCGTAACCCCACACATTTTTCTATGGCTAATCCATCTTACCTACACATCTTGGGACACTAATGGGCAAACTACTATGGCCAATCCACCTAACCTGCATACATTGGGACTGTGGGAGGACATTGAAGCACCCAGAGGAAACCCATGCAGACACGGGGAGAACGTGCAAACTCCAGACAGACAGACAGACACCCAAGGCTGGAGTTGAACACGGGTCCCTGGTGCTGTGAGGTAGCAGTGATAACCGCTGTGTCACTGTGTCACCCAAATTCTGATGCATGATGGGGCAACTTCCAACAAGGTTCTTATTGACGTGAAAGGTTCTTTGTATGTTGTCACACACAATTTGGTCATTCAGGAGTGGAAGCTATTTCTGCAGAGACAGCTGAAGGATTAAATGCAGAAGCTTTCCAAGCAACATGGCATCACTGGTTGGTGATTCCATCGATTGGAAAAACATATATTCCTTTCTGGACCATGTGGAAGTGAGTAACCCCACAAAACGCAATGTCCCTAAATGATTTCTATTTCTCTAAATGTCTCTCCTGAATAATGTTAGTCATCTAATCGAAGCATGCACAAATACCACACTGGCTGATATGGTACAACTCCCTCACAGCTGCCTGAACTGACCCATTCCACAAAGCTGTATGCCGTTATCACCTTCATTGTCACTGACAGAGCACTTTGATCAAATTACCGTGACTGCAGGTCCTGCTGCGGTCGATACACTTTCACCATTGCCTTTATTGGCACATCCCCTCCCACAGTTCTTAGAGTCATAGAGCAATACAGCACAGAAACAGGCCCTTCAGCCCAACCGGTCCATGCCGACCAGCTAGTCCCAATTTACCGCATTTGGCCCATGCCTGTCTAATCCTTTCCCACCCATGTACTTATCCCAATGTTTTTTTAAATGTTGCTGTTGTACCTGCCTTAACCACTTCCTCTGGCAGCTGATTCCATATACGCACCACCATCTGCATGAAGAAGTTGCCCCTCAGGTCCCTTTTAAATCTTTCCCCTCTCATCTTAAACCTATGCTTCTAGTTTTCAATTCCCCTTCCCTGGGAAAAAGATTGTGTGTGTTCATCCTATCTTTGCCCCTCATGATTTGATACATCTCAGTAAGGCCACCCCTCATTCTCCTACGTTCCAAGGAATAAAGTCCTTGCCTGGCCAACCCCTCCGTATAGCTCAGGACCACTAATCTTGTCAACATCCTTGTAAATATTCTTTGCACTCCTTCCAGTTTACCAATGTCTTCCCTATAACAGGGTGACCAAAACTATACACAATACTCCAAGTGCGGTCTCACGAATGAATTAACAACTGTAACATAATATCCCAACTCCTATACTCGATGCCCTGACTGATGAAGGCCAGTCTTACAGAACTTCGATCAGTTATATATTCGAGAAGGACAATGTCGGCTGAGATTTATCCTGTTTAAAAATATACCGCACCCTCTTTTTCTCTGCGCTCTCCAGCTCCACGATACCGACTAAAATATTCCAGAGGGAATACCATCCGGCTGCTGAGAGGCTTTCCCTGTATGTCTGAGTGGGGTGGGGGGGGGGGGAGAAGAGAATGAAGGAGGGGGTATTGAAACCTCTGAGTAGACTCAAAGAGGAGGTCAGAAACAAGTTCAGGACTGTCGAGGCTCAATGCCAAAAAAAGAGAATTGCTCCAAAAGGTTGTTCCCAACTGCAGTAATTCAAACTTTCAGCAGCCATCAAACTCAAAAACTCCTGACTTCAGCTAGTCTCAGCTGATCCTGAAAACAGCTGTGCCTTATATTTATTTCTCATTCTAACCAACCCCTAGTGCATTGCCAGCATAAATATAGGAAATTCGGGGCTGTAGCAGCAGTGACCCTCATTTTAATACACATTAATGAAATGCACGGGGGTTCAAGAGGTGGAAATTTTTTATGTACGTTCCTTTTGGCAAAGAAAACCAACAGAAACAGTTTCTGCCCCAGTTGGGTTTTCTGATTTAAGCACAATGTGGAATTTTGAGCCGATTTGCGCGGAATGTAGGGGGAGTTTCGTGCTCTGGGCCACTCGGCATTCGGTTGCGTCCACACAAAGTCATTTCGTTTTGGACTCTCACGAGCAATAAATGGAGGAGACTTTCATCTCATCAATCAGAACTGAATTTTAATGCAGATTGCAGAGGGGGGAGGGGGGCTGGGAAGAAATCCAGATAGTAGGGATTGGGTAGAAGGGACACCTTTCCTGCCTTCAGATTTATTTCCATTAAAAAACAACTTAGATCTGGTGCTGCAGTGCGTTGCAGTTTATCGCTGCGGTAAATCTGCAATCTCAGTTTTTCCAACAGATGGAAGCAACAAGGAGTGATGCCAGCCTCAACAAGAGAAAGAGGGAAAATTGGAGGAAGTATTAATCGGACGCTTATATAATTCTCACAGGATTAGACAGGGTAGATTCAGAAAGAATGTACCCGATGGCGGGGTAGTCCAGAACCAGGGATCATAGTTTGAAGACCTTTTAGGACTGAGGTGAGGAGAAATTTCTTCACCCAGAGAGTGGTGAATGTGTGGAATTCACTACCACAGAATGTAGTTGAGGCCAAAACATTGTGTAATTTCAAGAAATAATTGGATTATAGCTCTTGGGGCTAAAGGGATCAAGGGATATGGGATCAGGATATTGAATTTGATGATCAGCCATGATCAAAATGAATGGCGGAGCAGGCTCGAAGGGCCGAATGGCCTACTCCTTCTTCTAGTTTCTATGACATCAGATATGTCTTCATAGACCAACGCTCGCAGAGGCCCTAATGGATGCTACAGGAAGAAAATACATCAAATACACACTAAGAAAGAGTGGTTTCTATTACATTCTGAAGAACTACACGGTAGCACAGTGGTTAGCACTGCTGCTTCCCAGCTCCAGGGACCTGGGTTCGATTCCCGGCTTGGGTCACTGTTTGTGTGGAGTTTGCACATTCTCCTCGTGTCTGCGTGGGTTTCCTCCGGGTGCTCCGGTTTCTTCCCACAGTCCAAAGATGTGCGGGTTAGGTTGATTGGCCATGCTAAAATTGCCCCTTAGTATCCTGGGATGCGTAGATTAGAGGGATTAGTGGGTAAAATATGTAGGGATATGGGGGGTGGGATTGTGGTCGGTGCAGACTCGATGGGCCAAATGGCCTCTTTCTGTACTGTAGGGTTTCTATGATTTCTATGATGAACTATAACTAGATATTAGAGAACAGAATCGCTTACAGGAGGCATGTTGCACTGCAAAGGGAATTTGCAGGGAATTGCTCTGATTCTGGTTGAGTTTTTCAAACATAAAATGAATCAGACTTTAAGAGACTATAATTACTGCAATTTAAATTTTGAAACCCCACGCAATTTTTTTTTTGCAAAAGTCAGTTCATTGTCTGATGCAATACAGTTTCTAGTGTGAAGTTTTAGAGTAGGACTGATTCCCACATCTTACGGTGAATGTTGCCTAACTTATTTTCTCATTAGGATAGGAATGAAGTGCCTAGAGCTCTGCAGTCTCCAGTGGGTAGGAGCAGCAACCACATTTATACTGAATCAGCGTCTGCTCTGCTGCACTGTGATCCGTATCATTCTCTGCTGCCCCCAAGTCACCCTTCTGTATCCCAGTGCAACAGTTATGCGCACAGTGTACATACAGCATACGTTGGGTAATACACAGCAATTCACCCATTTGGCAATGTTCGACTTATCCAGGAAAAATATAGGCAACAAAAAAAAGGGGGGGCAAGTTATACCCATCTGTAATAATTGCATACAGGTCCTGTGCACAGAAATACATTTTAGGACGAAGTCTGCTACAGATTGCTCGAGATTTATCAGCCCTATCACCTCACGAAGGGGTTACATTTTTAAAAACTCATTCATGGAACCCATTCATCGATGGCTGGGCCAGCATTTATTGGCTATCTCTAATGGCCCTTGAACTGAGTGGATTTCAGAGGGCGTTATTACGAGGCAACCACATTGCTGTGGATCTGGAGTCACATGTAGATCAGGTAAGGGCAATAAATTTCCTTCCCTGAAAGACATTAGTGAACCAGGTGGGTTTTTACGACAATCGGCAATGGTTCGTGGTCATCATTAGACTTTTAATTCCAGATTCTTTAATTGAATTTCCACCGGGGTCCTCCCATCTGTCACTACAACCTGGGTGGAAATCCTAGTGAACTGGTGGACAAATGCATTTGCGCCATTTCTCCAGAGTTTCAACCTGTTAGTTATTGTGATAATGATCCCTCGAGCCCTCGTCCGCATTCTAACCCCAGTTGTGCTAATTCCTTCTCTTTCTAGAAATCCTTCGAATTGTCTCCTGAATTTTCATAGAATTTATAGGATCAGAATATAACAATACAGAAGGAGGCCACACGGCTCATCGAGTCTGCACCAACTCTCCGAAAGAGCATCCCATCCCCGGACCTATTCCTGTAACCCCCACACATCTCCTCCACTAATCCCCCCAACCTACAGATCTTTGGGGCATGGCCAATCCAACTAACCTGCACATCTTTGGAGCAAGGGAGGAAACCGGAGCACCCAGAGGAAACCCATGCAAACTCGACACAGACAGTGACCCAAGGCCAGAAATGAATCTGGGTCGCTGGCGCTGTGAAGCAGCTGTGCTCACCACTGTGCCACCGTGCTGCCCATTATTGATACTGTTATTCTCAAGTGGTCTTTTCTGGTGAATTATTTCAATTTGGATTACAAAAATTCTGCCAGACTTCCCTTCAACTCCGCCCTTTGGATAATTAACACAAGATAGAAGACAAATGGTTGAGAAATTTGGAGAATGATGTTCTCCACCGGCAGTGTTATAAAGCATTAGTTACGAGTGCTGGCGAGCTGATTATTAATATTTATCACTTTTGCAAAGAGTTTGATTCTACATCGAAAAGAGTGGGAGAAGGCATTAAAAGTGTGAATTTAAAAGAAAAGCAATAGAATCAATGGCTGGAATTTTACCGCCCGCCCGCCACGGAATCGGAGCGAGAGAGAGGTGGACAAGGGGAAGATCCATTGACCTCAGGTGGGATTTTACGGCTTCAGGACGAGCAAGGTTATAAAGTCCCGCCCAATGTTCCTGCTCTTTCTTGCCTATGAGCTATGTTGAAGTTTTGTTTTTATGATTTCCAGCAATTCTGTTTTTATTTATTAGTGCCACAAGGCTTACATTAACACTGCAATGAAGTTACTGTGTCGCCACACTCCAGTGCCTGTTCGGGTAAACTGAGGGAGAATTTAGCATGGCCAATGCACTTAACCAGCACGTCATTGGAGTGTGGGGGGAAACCGGAGCACCCGGAAGGGCATTAGATATGAGGAAAGGTTGGAGAAACTTGGTTTGTTCTCACTGGAATGACAGAGGTTGAGGGGCGACGTGATAGAAGTCTACAAGATTATGAGGGGCATGGACAGAGTGGATAGTCAGAAGCTTTTTCCCAGGGTGGAAGAGTCAATTACTAGGGGGCACAGGTTTAAGGTGTGAGGGGCAAGGTTTAAAGGAGATGTATGAGGCAAGTTTTTTACACAGAGGGTGGTGGGTGCCTGGAACCCGCGGCTGGGGGAGGTAGTGGAAGCAGATACGGTAGTGACATTTAAGAGGCATCTTGACAAATACAAGAATAGGACGGGAATAAAAGGATATGGTCCCCGGAAGGGTAGGGGGTTTTAGTTCAGTCGGGCAGCATGGTTGGTGCAGGCTTGGAGGGCCGAAGGGCCTGTTCCTGTGCTGTAATTTTCTTTGTTCTTTGTTCACCCGGAGGAGTAGACACGGGGAGAACGTGCAAACTCCACACAGAGAGTGACCCAAGCCAGGAATCGAACCCGGTCCCTGGCGCTGTGAAGCAGCAGTGCTAACCACTGTGCCATTGTGCTGCCTCTTGTTGTACCTGTTTTCCTAATCAGAGACACAAATAACCCAACAACAGACCCCACTCTGATTAAGTACATTAATGGAACCCCAAACACAACTTTCACACATCCATATCTGGGGCTCATTGCTGGCTGGCACTCATTACATGGCGCGCTAAAACTCCATAATAATGCACTCTGAAGGTTATCTCTCCAGCATGGTTAAAAACCCATTTTACCAATAAATGTTTAGAAGAGAGCTTGACGGAGACAGACTTTGAACACATTTTAATAAGCCCGTTAACTCTTTCATGAAATGAGTCTGAACTCTTTGAAATGAATTCAGTATCTGTTGCAGAATGTCCACTGAGCTAATCATTACATAGGAAATGAATCACAGAATGAGTTGACCTCATTTCCTGCCTTTGACTGTGCAGTGTAGCATTGTCTAGTAAAACAGTGTAGTGAATGGAAAATTCTGACGTATCTAATTGCCTTTCGCACTTAAATTGCCTCGCCTTTGGCCCACTTGTTGTTACTCTCCATTTGCACTGTTTTCCCCTCATTCAAACAAAGTAACCTCTCATTGAATCACCTTAAATGTACGGAGGTTAATTGGACACATAAATGTGAATTGAAAGTTAAGTGCTTAAAAGTCTTGGTTACCTTTATGCATGTCGTAAATAATGAAACAAATTGCTACCGGGATTAAAGTAAGGTTGCGTCCATGAAGAAATAATTTTATTATCTGGCAAGAGAAAAGAGCCAGAACAATAACTTTTGCTGCAATACTGTCACAGCTGCAAGGAATTGTTTTGACACATTCGGATATATTTTAACTTACTCAAAACCCATTCACCTACACAGAGTTAAAATCGGACCCAAGATTACGCCCAGACCTGATCTGTATCCCCCAGATTATAGGAGACGGCAAGACATCAGGCAGCCAGCGGAGCCCTTAGGGCTATCGAGATCCTTAAGTGGCCAATCGACACCCATTTAAAGACCTCAATCCACCACTGTTACAATTTTTCAGTCTGCAGAGAAAAGCCACGGCAAGGCGAGCAGTGTGTCAGCTGCTGTCGGTCAGAGAGTGGTGGAGGTGGGGGTACCTTCTTTCTGGGGGATCTACTGTGCTCATGAGATGTGAAGTCACACAACACCAGGTTATAGTCCAACCGGTTTAACTGACATCACAAGTTTTCGGAGTGCCGCTCCTTCGTCAGGTGAAGCGGAGCAGCGCTCCGAAAGCTGGTGATTTCAAATAAACCTGTTGGATTTAAACCTGGTGTGGTGTGACCACTCATCTTGATCACCCCAGTCCAACACCGGCATCTCCGCATAGAGTCCAAAAGAGAAAATGCTGGAAAATCTCAGCAGGTCTGGCAGCATCTGTAAGGAGTGAAAAAAGCTGAGGTTTCGAGTCAAGATGACCCTTTGTCAAAGCTGAAAGGCAGAGAAAGTGGGAGATGTTTATACTGCAGGGGGAGGGAATGAAAGATGAGTCATAGCCACAGAAACCAAGGGAAAAGACTGCTAAGGGGGGGGGGGGGGGGGGGGAATGATGATGATGAATGGGACAAAGGTCAGATTTAGAAAAGGAGAAGCAAAGGGGGAGAAAAGTTGAGGGAAGGGGGATAATTGGGGGGAAGAAAAATGAAGACAGACAATAAAGAAATAAAAGGTAGAGAACAGTAAAAAATTAAATAAAATAGAATGAAAACAAAGGGGTCGAGATTTTCCAGCATTTTCTCTTTTGGTTTCAGATTCCAGCATCCGCAGTAATTTGCTTTTATCTAGTGTTCATGAGTGGCAGCTCAAAAGACTAACCACCTCCCCCCCATGTTCTTCCCCCCCAACCCCAGCTCTAACCTTACCACTTGGCCATGGCCTCTCTCATATGCAAACCCCCACCCGAGTTGCTGCAATCTCCCAGTCGGGTCCACTCAAAATCCCCAGGCTTACCTCAAATTTGAGTGGCATCGTCTCTTCTTCTTTGGACCTGCTTGTGGTTCCAGCAGTGGCCATTCCTGTCTTCTCTGCTGGGACTACACAGCCATTGGCCAATCAGATTGGCCACCAGCCCTCTAGCGCAGGCCTTGCTCCCCAGTGGGGTGTTCGTTCAACTCTGACCCAGCGAAGGTCAACCTCAGTGTAATATCGCTGCAGCACCGTCGGATTTCTGGCCGGCAAGGTGCCAACCGACTTTCAGGTTGTGGGACTGAGCAAGCAATCCGTCCCCAAAGAGAATTCAGCCTGTAGAGTCATTATGATACCAAGGGTGGCCATTTGGCCCATTGAGTCCATACTAGATTTCTGTAGAGCTATCAAGTCCATCCCATTCCCCCGCTCTATCTCGTAACCCTGCATGTTTATTTCCCTCAAGTGCCCATCCAATCTCATTTTGAAATCATTAACATCTCTGCTTCCACCACCTTTATAGGCAGCAAGTTCCAGGTCATTACCAATTGCTGTGTAAAATAGTTCTTCCTCACAAGCTCTGTGCATCATTTGCCCGAATCCTTAATTTTGTGTCCACAATCCTTGCAACATTGAAGAATAGAAATACTTTTCTTTGTCTATCTTATCCAAACCTGTCACAATCTTATGTGCCTCTTTCAAATCTCCTTTCAATCTCATTTGCTTCAAGGAAAACTCCAATTTCTCCAACCCAACCTTGGGGTTAAAGTTCCACCAACCTGGAACCATGTTGCTAAGTCTTCTCTGCACTCTACCAACAACCCTCACATCCTTTCCTCAAGAGTGGTGACCAGAACTGGACACAATACTTTAGTTGTGGCCTAACCAGAGCTATACAAAGGATCATCATAACTTCCTTGCTTTTGCACCCAATGTTCTTATTATGAAGTCCAGTCCACCATTATGTTTTGTTAATGGAAAAGAAAAAAACTTGCTTTTCCATACTGCCTTTCATAATCTCACAACATCCCAAAGAGCTTGACTACCAATGAAGCACTTTGTGAACTGCTGTCACTATTGTAACATAGAAATTACCTGAATATCTTTAGTGTGAGATTCCCAGATTATACATTACCTTATTAACATCTTAAATTATCCGTATCTTATGTTGACTCACTACTTGTGTTACTTTGGGTCATCTCAAAATTGCAACTGTGAACAGCAAATTTGAGTATAGAGTAGCCAAAACAACAATGTCAATTACTCTTGTATTAGTGATGTTTTTCATGAGATATGTTTTTGTCAGGATAGCGAGGGGTCTCTCCTGCCCTTCTTCACATAGTGCAATTGGATATTGTAACAATCAGCAGTTACGGATTTAAAATTAAAATAACCAGTCCTGTACATACATATGGGCAACACATGCCAAACATTTGTCAGGCAACGCCACAGTGCCAAGAATCAATGTCACAATACACATAACAGCGCGATCAACATTACGCTACAAGACAGGCATCAGTGGATTCACCAGCCACTCCAGGTGCCAAACGCAGGATTACATTTCTCTCCTGAGACATCAACATGTGCCCATACCTGCTCCTGGTGCTAGTAACCAGCTGTAGAGGTATCCAGCTGCCTGGGAGTAGTACAGCACCAGGCTACGTTGGTTATTGATGGCCTCCAGAATCTGGTCAATGGTGACTGGAGTCAGTGGATCAGATTCTTGCTGTCCAGTTTGCCTCTCCACTAAGAGATCAGCAAATGCTCTTGTTCTTCCCCTCTCTGCTACCGCCAATGCCTCATCATGCCGACCTAACCAAAAGATTATAAGGAAACAAAATGTGTGAGGAAGAGTGGGACGCTTGACGTAAAAATATATCAGATTTAATTTTCATGTGGAATCATCCCTGTGTCGTATAAGTATTTTTGTTAAAATAGCTCCATCATTCTCAATTCGGCACACATGATTATCAATACATCCTACAAAATTAACAAAACATTGTCAGTGCCAAGTACATTTACCATTAAATTACCTGAATATCTTTAGTGTGAGATTCCCAGATTATACATTACCTTATTAACATCTTAAATTGTAGGTACCTTATGTTGACTCACTACTTGTGTTACTTTGGGCTATCTCAAAATTGCAACTGTTAATGCAAAATCTATTTATATTTAGAAAAACAAATACACGGGGGCGCGATCTTACCTGCCGTTCACACCACACTCTTGCTGCAGCGAGGCCAGAGAATTTGGCGGCCAGGAAAATCTCCGTTCACTGCGGCGGAACAGGAAAATCCCATCGGTGTGAACGGCGGCAAGATTCCGGCCACGGAACGTTGCAAACAATGTTTTATTTGCCGAATGCAAAAGCTACGCTTGGCAATCAAGGTGATAATGACATTGCATTTTAAACTCAGATATTCTCAGGTTAGGTATAGGATTTTAGAGACATAGTTAAGATCCTTGTATTTATCTTAAACTCCAGGGAATCCTGTATTGTCTAAAAATGACAGTTTTCCTTTCGTGCACAGCAGCTCGTTTGCCAGTTAAAAAAATAAAACCATCTTGCAATTTACAAAGTGGCTTTCACAAACCGCAGGGTCTCCAAAGCTGACTGGCTAAAAACAGCATTTGAAGTGTAACCATGTCAGCAATCACAGTGTAAAAATGAGAGCCAATCTGCACAATTTAAGGTCCCAATATTGAAATGAACGACCAGATTCATTTAAGTTCTTTTAATTCCCAGGAATTTCTTAACAAGGATACCAAGGTGGAGCCCTACAGCATCCTTATCACACCACGGTGACACAGAACGATATGTGGATTTGCCAGTGCAGATACAATGGGCCAAATGGCCTCCTTCTGCGCAGGACAATTCTGCGATCCTCCTGATCCAGTCTCAGCTGCACCATTCAGTGCAGATCAATGCTCCCTCCACGGGTGGAAGAGAAAATCTCAGGGAGCGCCATGCTGAACCCAACGAGGGCAAATGTCAGGCCACAGATCAGCTCCCCTCCCTCGCCCGACTGCTAACCATTATCTGAGAGGAAAAGAAAAATAGGGGGAAAAAAGTCGTCTGGGAAAAAAGGAATGACTTCCGCTGGTGTGTCAGGAATTGACTAAACTCAGACCATTGTCCTGCTCTGGAACTCTGCTTACCCAGACTGACCAAAACACGCTGTAAAGCTTGGTAGGAGGATGTCTGAAGGTCAAACAGCGAGAGTTTATAATCAGTGCTATGCTGTGCTTCATGGCGGATATTTTCAAATAAGGCGGATGCTCTGTAAAGCTGAAATGGAAAGAAAATTTGCTTTAATGAATATTATAAATAACCCTCCATGTGCAATGTTTTGTGCTTCAGTGGAATAGACCAGCAAGCTCGTTTCACGAAATAATTACAAACCAACTTGTTCAGCACTGCACAGAGTGACTCTTGGGATTCCCAAAGCCGGATGTCTAATGTCTAATGTCTCTATCACCGTGTCTGTTACTGTTTACGGATCATAAAATAGAGGCAATATTTGCTTGCAAGTTATACATTTCACTATTTTGACACAAAAAACTCAATTACACTCCAATGTTTTATTTAATTGCTTTCTTCCCTCTTTCAGGCCTCCCCTATGCTAACATTAACTCTCCAGCTAGGTGTAATTTTTCCAAGGCCTCTTTCACTGCTGCTCTGTAAGGGACTATTGCAACGGTCGAATCTGAAATGGGCCACGTTTTTATTTTCCGTACAATAGTGGCAGAACTTTGCCCGACATTTCAGTGTGTGTGTGTTCAATTCATCATGTATTGCACATCAACCCCACAGAGTATTGTATGGGTGGCACGGTGGTTAGCACTGTTGTCTCACAGCGCCAGGGACCCGGGTTCGATTCCCGGCTTGGATCACTGTCTGTGTGGAGTCTGCACGTTCTCCCCGTGTCTGCGTGGGTTTCCTCCGAGTGCTCCGGTTTCTTCCCACATTCTGAAAAGACATGCTGTTCAGGTGCACTGACCCGAACAGGCGTCGGACTGTGGCGACTAGGGCAATTTCACCGTAACTTCACTGCAGTGTTAATGTAAGCCTTACTTGTGACTAATAAATGAAAAACTTTTTAAAAAACTATTGCACAACCTGTGAGCTGCACTTTATTCCATGCAGAGTAGTGCACATCCTGTGAGCTGTATGCTGATCTTGTGCAGTGTACTGCACTTTGCAACATCCAGTGCACTGCAATACCAATGCAACAACCCACATTCAGGTCTGGAATATTATTGTAACCCAATGAAATAAAGAAACCTGATTCCGCCCCTCTCTAAATACACAGCAATCACTTTGCAGCTGTATACAGTTGCTACTTGAAGCACTTGCATATTCTTTGCAGTGGTATCGCTTGCACAAGGTCATTGCTTCACACAACTGGGGAGTATCATAAATTATTCTTGAAATCCTTCTTCCTTCCTTCAACTGTACTGTGCCAAAGGAACTATTTACTAAAATTAAAAAGGACATTATGGGAATACCAGTATGATCCTTAGTTTCAGTTAGTTTTTACTGATTTGGTAATCAGTACAATTTCCTGGTGGCGCAGTGGATAGCGCCCCCTGCCTCGGAGCCACAAGCTCTGCATCGAGTTCCACCCCAGGAGTTGATGGCTAAAGGAGGTGCGTTCACAACGCGGTCAAACGCAAAACCCTTCCAACACAGTGAGCGAGATTCATGGTCGACCAAAAGATGCAAGGAAAGCTGAATTCTCTGCCATTGGAATTCATAGCTCCAGACAACAATCAGTTGAAGCTTGTGAAAGTGCCTGTTGCCACAGCAACTCAGACTCCCCGAGTGACCTATAACGCACCGCCACCAGCCCAATTCTCAAAGGTCTTAAAGATTGTTGTGAGCATTATGAGATTTGCATGCTGCTTTTAGCTGCACATGTAGCTCCTGCCTCACGTTGTCTATAGTGCTTTTGTCCTGTCTCATTGAACAAACAGAACACAGTTTGTATGTACTTTTAAAACCACTTGATCGTGAGATATGATTGAGCAATAATTAACGTTTTAAAGTTTATTTATTAGTGTCACAAGTAGGCTTACATTAACATTGCAATGAAGTTACTGTGAAAATCCCCTAGTCGCCGCACTCCGGGTACACTGAAGGAGCATTTAGCACGGCCAATGCACCTGACCAGCACGTCTTTCGGACCGTGAGAGGAAACTGGAGCACCCAGAGGAAACCCACGCAGACACAGTGAGAACGTGCAGACACAGCACAGACAGTGACCCAAGCCGGAAATCGAACCGGGGTCCCTGGCGCTGTGAGGCAGCAGTGCTAACCGCTGTGCCTAATAAACTGGCATAAATATTTGCTGAGTTTTTGAAGCATTGGATTTCTCCCTACTTATTTTTACATGATGTAAGATATTATTTTTGATCTAATTTACCCATTTTGTTTTGACAAAGTAAGACAAGATAGAGATGAAAAGTAATCAGGGACTTCAGAAAATATAACACTCAGACCTCCCACCTAACTGTAATCAACCATCCTTGCTCCAAGATGTGGAGATGCCAGTGTTGAACTGGGATGGTGGGCCACAGTCAGAAGTCTCACAGAACCAGGTTAAAGTCCAACAGGTTTATTTGGAATCACAAGCTTTCCGAGCGCTGCTCCTTCACACCTGATGAAGGAGCAGTGCTCCGAAAGCTCGTGATTCCGAATAAACCTGTTGGGACTTTAGCCTGGTGTTGTGAGACTTCTGACTGTATCCTTGCTCCAAGGCATTTGTTTTATTGGATTGTCTAGGTGTTAGGTACCTGGTGTTGTGCCTCTTCGAGGTTTCGACTGACCCACAGCGAAAGTCCCAATCGATGTCGAATTTTAGCCTCATCTTCTCTGCGGCCAAGCTGCTCTGCCAGCCTTAGTCCTGAGCAGGAAAGGTAAAGGGAAAGCACAGATGAGACAGCACCAAGACACTCGCTCAAGCACTGGCTGAAACACTTAAATTGCATTAGGATTTGCAAAAGAAAGTCGACTTTAAAAGATGTCACAGCTCCACCAGAGTAAACTCGCCCATGAAAGAAAATCAAAGGTTTAATTTCCATAACAATACACAATGACTTGAATTTTTCAGCATTAAGCTGCAAAAAGAACAAAAGGAACCCAAACTGACCCCCATTGAAGAAAATAACACAACTGACATTTTGAACACAAAGGAAGCCAAAAGGGAAAATGCTGGAAAATCTCAGCAGGTCTTGCAGCATCGGTTAGGAGAGAAAAGAGCTGACGTTTCGAGTCCAGACGACCCTTTGTCAAAGTTAAGAGGCAGAGAAAGTGGGAGATATTTATACCGTAGGGTGAGGGAATGAAAGACGAGTCATAGCCACAGAAACAGGGGGACAGGCTGCTCATGGCAGCCCATAGAGAGAATAAAATGGCTAAACAGCAGAGAAGCTGAAATCAGAGAATAAACTGCGACAGATGGAGATGTGGGGGGAGGAGGGAGATAGGTGGGAGTGAGGTAACATTGAGAAAAGGGGGGAAAAAGGAAAGCAAAGGGGGAGAGAAGGTAAGGAAAGGTTAGAAATGTTGAACAGTCGGTTGGTAGTACTGAATTTGAGGATTACTGAATAAAGGTATTTTGTCAAAGCTTTTCATCTTGCACTCATCAGGACAGTTTGCAAGAATACCGATGTCAGGGAATGTCTTCTCAGACAGTATAAAGTAGTTGTTTCTCCTGGCTTTGGGATTCCTGCAAATTTTTCTGTTACATGGAAAAAATGTCTTTTTTTTCAGCAATATTGAAATCTTTTAAATAGTTCTGACATTTGTGGATAAAGTTTTCAGTTTCTACCGGCTGTTAAATTGAGGTTAGTCTGTCTCACTCGAGCTATAACGTCACTATTTCCATGCATTTCCAACATCTCAAAATAATTTCCTTTTCCCCCCAGAGGGGTCTATAGAAGAGGGAAACGGATCTGGTAAGGGTGGACCTTGCCAAAGGTCATCTGTAGGCTGTACTAGAGGCAACAGATGCCAAAAGGAGCCAGGTCGTGGGGTCCACGAAGACAAAACCAACCGAGTCGTGAGTTGACAAGCTTGAATTATGCATCAGTAACATACATGATGAGAAGCTCGTGTGAAGGTTTTGTGTGGGAATGTGGAGCTATGCAAATGAAATGCAGTGGGTTTTCACGGATGTATCTCAGGAACAGCACGGACCATCAAAGGAAGTTGTGCATGCTGCTATCTCAGCAATAAAATGGCGCCGACCAGTTACGTGTAAATGTCCCCACAAATAAACTCGGCACTATAGTACTCTCCATAACTATGCCAAAAGGTCCGAGGAAGTCCAAGGCCGGTGTGGAGGGTACTGCATCTAATCTGCACTGTATTTGATGAGCCACTACTTGTTTGGAGGTTGTGTGGGAGCAGTGGATAGCATCCCTGTCTCTGAGCCAGAAGTTCTGAGTTTGCGTCCCACCCCAGGGCTCGATGGCCAAGGAAGATGCGTTCATCACACAGCCAAACAGGGTGAGTGTGTCAACCTGCAAACCATTCAAACACACCAATGGTTGGCAATAAGAACGGGAGAGACCCCTGATCAGCCACGCTTAATGGTGTGGAGTGACGTCCCTCCAGCTATAAGCCTCTGGCAGCAGACCAGGAACCTGGTCTGGGAATTACTAGCTGTGGAAACAGACGAAGGTCTGATTGCTGCACCACTAGGTGCGGGAAGTGAGTTATATAGGAACATAGGAATTAGCAGCAGAAGTAGGCAAATTCAGCCCTTCAAGCCTGCTCCGCCATTCAATCAGATCATGGCTGATCTCTCCCTGGTCTCAAATCCACCACCCCACCTGTTCCCCATATCCCTCTTTCCCTTTTTTTCATTTGAAATATATCTATCTCCCTCTTGAAACCAGTCAACGGAATTGGACTTGGACTATTTGCTTAGAGAAGAGAGATTGTTACTTCAATGACAGCAATGTCAAAATCAATGGGTGCTGCATTGGGCCGTATAGCTTACTAGCGTCTTGTGTAAAGGAGTGTTAAACAGGAAACATGATAGACCACAGTATATTAATGCAGTGAAGCACATACCTTCCTGTAAGTACATGACTGCCTGTGAGTAGTTCTGTAAGGCATGGTGTGTTCTTCCTAAGCTGCTGTATGCAATAGTTTTAGCCACCAAGTCATTCATCTGGGCAGCAATACTCAGATGTTGCTCCTGATACATTACAGCTCGTTCATAATTTCCCAAAGATTCGTAAGTCAATCCCAGGTTACCATAGGCACGACCCTGACACGTAGGGTTATTGGTTTCCTCCGCAATCTCTAAATCGAGCTGATGGTATTGTAGTGAAGTCTCATATTCTGCCATCTGTTGGTAAACACCACCGAGACCACAGGCTGCGTCACTCTCCAGTATCCGATTCTTCATCTCTCTGGCAATGTTTAGTTGGCGCTCAAGGCAAGAAATTGCCTGTTCGTAATTCCCGAGCTGGCTATGTAAACTGCCAAGCTCCCCATACGCCTGTGCTTTGTTGGACGATTCTCCGAGTTCGTGAGCCACAACCAATCTCTTCTCGAAGCACACCAGTGCTTGCTGCAAGTTCCCCATTGCCCTGTGCAAACAAACACATTCTGTTTACTTCAAGCACAGCGAACGCTTTGCAAACAACATCTGGGATTAGAAAAGAGTTTATACGAAGATTTTGCAATCAATTTGTTTTTGTCATTTAGAGCATCCCTTCCAATAGAATAGAATCATAGATTTCCTACAGTACAGAAGGAGACCAATCGGCCCATCGGGTCTGCACCGACCACAATCCCACCCAAGCCCCATTCCCGTAACCCCATACATTTACTCTGCTAATCCCACTGACACTAGGGTCAATTTAGCACGGCCAATCGACCTAACCTGCACATCTGTGGAGTGTGGGAGGAAACCGGAGCACCTGGAGGAAACCCACGCAGACATGGGGAGAACGTGCAAACTCCGCACAGACAGTGAGCCGATGCCGGAATCGAACCTGGGTCCCAGCGCTGTGAGGCCGCAGTGCTAACCACTGTGCCACCATGCTGCCCCAAATTTTAACATTTTGACAATGGAGAATGGGCATAAATACATAAAGGTGCATGAGAGATGTCAAAAAAAAACACACAGGAGGAATGATAAATGTACTTGGGACATGTAATTCATAAAATAATGTCAGAAAATATCTTCTGTTTGCCTCTGTTAAATGTTTATGTGTTTGTAGCAAATAAGCTTCTGACTTTGCTACAGCCAGCTCGAATAATGTACCTTCTATATTCCCAACTCATAAAACATGAAGCTGTAAAACAGATATCGCACCAAATGTCCTGCTAACCCGCTGAAATGTTATTTCTTGAATTTCTGCAGTAATAACATCAGTAGCATCTCTAAACTCCTGCTGCCATAATCGCTGCATTCCAAAAGTTGAATAGATTTAATAATCAGGTACTCGGTGCCCCAGACAAATAGCGTCCAAAGAAAAAACACTCCAATTTTTCTCTTGTGACTTGCGACTCCATCATACGAAACTTAATGTGAAACGAAAAGCTCGCTATTGGTCAACCATTTTCTCGATATCATAGGGGTATGTACAAATGCATCTAATAAATCATAAAATGTTTACGGCACATTACATCAGGGCCCTGTGAGATTCTTGCTTGCCTCCTCCTTGGTCTATTAAAATGTCCTTGGCACCGACAAACTCTACCACATTCCAGGAACGTATTTATTCCAATAAGCCATTGCGTAACAATGAAGCGACTCAGACAAGAGCAGCATACAGGTGATCACATGGCCTATCATTATAACTGCATTCGAAAGCATTGTGAGCATTCTGTTTAACATGCATCGTTTTTCAGAATTTCTGAATAGCTTTTCAGGTTCGACAGAATTGCTGAAGCTGAATACTGATTATTCAGATAAAAATCAGCCAGGAGTATAATTTAATGAAAAGTCATGGGTGCATTTATGTACGTGAATAATTCACAGACAGACAGCTACTTTTTTCTTTGAGAGTCGGACTCCCTCTTTGAGTTATGTTTCCATTTCTCATTTGCTGGATCCCATTATGTCCCTACATTCTTGTTTGGAAGGGAGAACAAAGAACAATACAGCACGGGAACAGGCCCTTCGGCCCTCCAAGCCCGTGCCGCTCCCTGGTCCAAACTAGACCATTCTTTTGTATCCCTCCATTCCCACTCCGTTCATGTGGCTATCTAGGAGGGGTTTAGTTGATCTTGCGATGATAGAAATCTGCTGATGGCAATCGCCACTTTGTAGGTCTACCCAGCCTTGGTGGTTCTTATGGTCTCAACATCCATTGGCAGGAGTGAAACCATGATCAAGCAGGTGGTTCACCCAGGAGACGAGGCCAGCCCATTGTACTAGAGGTATGCTGATGTCTGAGGTCATGGTTTCCCTAAGCTCGGGTAGAGTAAAGGATCAAGGTAGCCAATGAGATTAATCCGAGGCTTTACCTGATGAAATTTTTCAAAGCTATCTGGGGCTTTTGGGCTAAGTTGAAGCATTAAATCAAGCCCAGGAGTGGGTGCGATGTCTCATCCTGTCAGCTTGGATCTCCTTTGATCGAGCCCAAGATGGGATGCAATGTCTTGCCTTGTCAGCTTGGATCTTGTTTGTCCCTCATGTGGGGACCATGATTGGGTTTAATTGGAATTGGCTTTTTTGATTAGAAACAAAGTTCCGAAAGGTATTAAAAAAATCACCATTTTCATCATACACGCCCTGAGACAGCAGCAGACAGAGGCACTGAACCATAATTGATTCCATCGGGGCTTCACAGTGGTACACTGGTTAGCACTGCTGCCTCACAGAGCCAGCGACCCGGGTTCAATTCCCATCTTGGACCATTGTCTGTGTGGAGTTTGCACATTCTCCCCGTGTCTGCGTAGGTTTCCTCCACGTGCTCCAGTTTCCTCCCACAGTCCAAAGATGTGCGGGTTAGGTGGATTGGCCATGCTAAATTGCCCCTTAGGTGTCAGGGGGACTAGCAGGGTAAATACATGGGGTTATAGGGATAGGGCCTGGGGATGGAATTGTGGTCGGTGCAGACTCGATGGGCCAAATGACCTCCTTCTGTACTGTAGGGATTCTATGATTCTATAAACAGCGCTTCCTTTCTGCTAAGCAAGTGAACTTCTACTCTGTGTCTCCCTCAGCCACCTAATTTATATCCTAGCACTCAGCGGCACGTCTTTGCTAATGCTTGGCATCACCGGGATACGAGTAGTTAAGTTAAAGTTAATATATTAGTCACAAATAGGCTTACATTCACACTGCAACGAAATTACTGTGAAAATCCCCTAGTCGCCACACTCTGGCGCCGGTTTGGGTACACGGAGGGAGAATTTAGCATGGCCAACGCACCTAATCAGCACGTCTTTCAGACTGTGGGAGGGAACCGGAGCACCCGGAGGAAACCCATGCAGACACGGGGAGAACGTGCAGACTCCACACAGCCAATGACCCAAGCCGGGAATTGAACTTGGGACCCTGGTGCTGTGAGGCAGCAGTGCTAACCATTGTAAATCAAGCATCACCCCCAAAAAAATGCCCGGTCAGGTAGACACTGACTACAATACGTAGAGCACATTACAGCGTGGTTGGAGCAGGGTACTTGCTGGTCAGTGCAGTGACTGCTGTGCAGAGCTGATGGCCTGAACTCAATGTGCCAAAATTGGAACGAGAGTCTGGGAGCTGTTCAGCCTCAGCATGTTTTGCACATCTGGAGGTTATCAGCAGGTTGGGAGAAATGAAAGGGAACTTAGTCCGGATTTCAGTTGGGTAAATTTAGTCTAAGAAGATCACTGCTCTTTGAACTTAATTGAGGATTAGCTCACGGCGAAGCCTTTGATATAAAATTCAATCATTCTACACCAGCAAGCACGGTCATGAATCATTCTGACCTTTTACTTTCATAACAATTATTCAGTTACAGTTGGATACTCGATACCTTCCTCAAGCGCTGCTTCACTCAGCACTATATCTTAATAATCATTTATAAATGCCAGTCAGCAAAGATTAATTCCTCAGCAGTGACTCAAGTAACTCACGGCACATTAACTGACGTCATGTACAGCAGCTATGTCATTCTTTGATAAAACAGTGGAAATTATTTCCTCAATATTAAATGATCGCTGTGATAGAACTGTTAACCTGCAGAGAGAGCGATAACCAACTACGCCTGAAAGCTTCTGAATTCCTGACTTAAATTACAGAACTGCGTCAATGCCACCAATACAAATAAATAGGCAGGTTTACAATAATAGGATGTGCAAAAGAATGATTCATATCGCGGTGTCTGCTGTCGGAGCGTCAGTCAGTCACACTGTGGCAGGACTGTACTGTCAGACTGTCAAGTCAATTGATCCTACAGCAACGCAATGCTGTTGTGGTGTCAGTCAGACACAGGACTGTACTCTCAGGAGGTCAGTCGGCAAGTCACGCCATGGGCCACTCAGTCACGGTGACAACACCGCACCATTATGGGCTAATCAGTCACGTCACAGGGCTGCACTACTATAGAGTCAGTAAGTTCCACTAACTTGTCACACAGCTTTGTTGTTACGGCGCATCCATGGCGCACACAGCAACAGCCTGTATTGCTGGGAGGTCAGTCAGTCACAGAATAACATTGTACAAAATCTCAACCTGTTGGGCTGAATCCTCTGTGGAGTGAGTGGCACTCACTGTCTGAATGACACTCTGCTCCTATTCACTAACTCTGCACCGGAGACGCACATTTCTCACCCGGACATCCAATCCTAGCCTGCTGAGAAATATAAGAGCGAAAGTTCCCGAGTCCCTCTCTCGGGAGTGTAGGGAGGATGGAGGGAAGCCAAGCTGCTCCCCCCCTTTTTACAACATCCGTTGCCATATTCCGTAGTTTTGAATATTCCAGCCACTTTGACAAGCTAGTGAGAGACGTTGGGTGTGCAAGGGAAGCGGATGAGACAGCAGGATGGGTTGGGGGCAAAGCAGGGAGGTGACTCCTGGGGCATCACTCAGGGCGTTTGGGGGATTGTCTCGGGATTGGGAGGGGAGTTCATGCATGGGGGTTCAGTAGCGGTTAATCAGGAGGAAGGAGAAGTCGTTGTGGGGTCGGGAGAGAGGTAAATCAAGGTGAGGTTGTAGTCAGGGGGTTGGGACGGTAGTCAGGGAATAGGAAGTGTGGTCGGGGGTTTAGGGTGTAGTCGGGATTCAGGGTGTACTCAGGGTTCAGGGTGGAGTCGGGATTCAGGGTGGAGTCGGGATTCAGGGTGTAGTTAGGGTTCAGGGTGCAGTCGGGGGTTCAGGGTGCAGTCGAAGGTTTAGGGTGTAGTCGGGGTTTTGGGTGTAGTCGGGGTTTAGGGTGTAGTCGGGGTTTTGGGTGTAGTCGGGCATTTAGGGTGCAGTCGGGGTTTAGGGTGCAGTCGGGGTTTAGGGTGCAGTCGGGGTTTAGGGTGCAGTCGGGGTTTAGGGTGTAGTCGGGGTTTAGGGTGTAGTCGGGGTTTAGGGTGTAGTCGGGGTTTAGGGTGTAGTCGGGGTTTAGGGTGTAGTCGGGGTTTAGGGTGTAGTCGGGGTTTAGGGTGTAGTCGGGGTTTAGGGTGCAGTCGGGGTTTAGGGTGTAGTCGGGGTTTAGGGTGTAGTCGGGGTTTAGGGTGTAGTCGGGGTTTAGGGTGCAGTCGGGGTTCAGGGTGCAGTCGGGGTTTAGGGTGCAGTCGGGGTTTAGGGTGTAGTCGGGGTTTAGGGTGTAGTCGGGGTTTAGGGTGTAGTCGGGCTTTAGGGTGTAGTCGGGGTTTAGGGTGTAGTCGGGGTTTAGGGTGTAGTCGGGGTTTAGGGTGTAGTCGGGGTTTAGGGTGCAGTCGGGGTTTAGGGTGTAGTCGGGGTTTAGGGTGTAGTCGGGGTTTAGGGTGCAGTCGGGGTTTAGGGTGCAGTCGGGGTTTAGGGTGCAGTCGGGGTTTAGGGTGTAGTCGGGGTTTAGGGTGTAGTCGGGGTTTAGGGTGCAGTCGGGGTTTAGGGTGCAGTCGGGGTTTAGGGTGCAGTCGGGGTTTAGGGTGTAGTCGGGGTTTAGGGTGTAGTCGGGGTTTAGGGTGTAGTCGGGGTTTAGGGTGTAGTCGGGGTTTAGGGTGTAGTCGGGGTTTAGGGTGCAGTCGTGGTTTAGGGTGCAGTCGGGGTTTAGGGTGCAGTCGGGTTTTAGGGTGCAGTCGGGGTTTAGGGTGCAGTCGGGGTTTAGGGTGCAGTCGGGGTTTAGGGTGTAGTCGGGGTTTAGGGTGCAGTCGGGGTTTAGGGTGCAGTCGGGGTTTAGGGTGCAGTCGGGGTTTAGGGTGCAGTCGGGGTTTAGGGTGTAGTCGGGGTTTAGGGTGTAGTCGGGGTTTAGGGTGTAGTCGAGGTTTAGGGTGTAGTCGGGGTTTAGGGTGTAGTCGGGGTTTAGGGTGTAGTCGGGGTTTTGGGTGTAGTCGGGGTTTAGGATGTAGTCGGGGTTTAGGGTGTAGTCGGGGTTTAGGGTGTAGTCGGGGTTTAGGGTGTAGTCGGGGTTTTGGGTGTAGTCGGGGTTTAGGATGTAGTCGGGGTTTAGGGTGTAGTCGGGGTTTAGGGTGTAGTCGGGGTTTAGGGTGTAGTCGGGGTTTAGGGTGTAGTCGGGGTTTAGGGTGTAGTCGGGGTTTAGGGTGTAGTCGGGGTTTAGGGTGTAGTCGGGGTTTAGGGTGTAGTCAGGGTTTTGGGTGTAGTCGGGGTTTAGGGTGTAGTCGGGGTTTAGGGTGTAGTCGGGGTTTAGGGTGTAGTCGGGGTTTAGGGTGTAGTCGGGGTTTAGGGTGTAGTCGGGGTTTAGGGTGCAGTCGGGGTTTAGGGTGTAGTCGGGGTTTAGGGTGTAGTCGGGGTTTAGGGTGTAGTCGGGGTTTAGGGTGTAGTCGGGGTTTTGGGTGTAGTCGGGGTTTAGGATGTAGTCGGGGTTTAGGGTGTAGTCGGGGTTTAGGGTGTAGTCGGGGTTTAGGGTGTAGTCGGGGTTTAGGGTGCAGTCGGGGTTTAGGGTGCAGTCGGGGTTTAGGGTGTAGTCGGGGTTTAGGGTGTAGTCGGGGTTTAGGGTGTAGTCGGGGTTTAGGGTGTAGTCGGGGTTTAGGGTGTAGTCGGGGTTTAGGGTGTAGTCGGGGTTTAGGGTGTAGTCGGGGTTTAGGGTGCAGTCGGGGTTTAGGGTGTAGTCGGGGTTTAGGGTGTAGTCGGGGTTTAGGGTGTAGTCGGGGTTTTGGGTGTAGTCGGGGTTTAGGATGTAGTCGGGGTTTAGGGTGTAGTCGGGGTTTAGGGTGTAGTCGGGGTTTAGGGTGTAGTCGGGGTTTTGGGTGTAGTCGGGGTTTAGGATGTAGTCGGGGTTTAGGGTGTAGTCGGGGTTTAGGGTGTAGTCGGGGTTTAGGGTGTAGTCGGGGTTTAGGGTGTAGTCGGGGTTTAGGGTGTAGTCGGGGTTTAGGGTGTAGTCGGGGTTTAGGGTGTAGTCGGGGTTTAGGGTGTAGTCAGGGTTTTGGGTGTAGTCGGGGTTTAGGGTGTAGTCGGGGTTTAGGGTGTAGTCGGGGTTTAGGGTGTAGTCGGGGTTTAGGGTGTAGTCGGGGTTTAGGGTGTAGTCGGGGTTTAGGGTGCAGTCGGGGTTTAGGGTGTAGTCGGGGTTTAGGGTGTAGTCGGGGTTTAGGGTGTAGTCGGGGTTTAGGGTGTAGTCGGGGTTTTGGGTGTAGTCGGGGTTTAGGATGTAGTCGGGGTTTAGGGTGTAGTCGGGGTTTAGGGTGTAGTCGGGGTTTAGGGTGCAGTCGGGGTTTAGGGTGCAGTCGGGGTTTAGGGTGTAGTCGGGGTTTAGGGTGTAGTCTGGGTTTAGGGTGTAGTCGGGGTTTAGGGTGTAGTCGGGGTTTAGGGTGTAGTCGGGGTTTAGGGTGTAGTCGGGGTTTAGGGTGTAGTCGGGGTTTAGGGTGTAGTCGGGGTTTAGGGTGTAGTCGGGGTTTAGGGTGTAGTCGGGGTTTAGGGTGTAGTCGGGGTTTAGGGTGTAGTCGAGGTTTAGGGTGCAGTCGGGGTTTAGGGTGTAGTCGGGGTTTAGGGTGTAGTCGGGGTTTAGGGTGCAGTCGGGGTTTAGGGTGCAGTCGGGGTTTAGGGTGTAGTCGGGGTTTAGGATGTAGTCGGGGTTTAGGGTGTAGTCGGGGTTTAGGGTGTAGTCGGGGTTTAGGGTGTAGTCGGGGTTTAGGGTGTAGTCGGGGTTTAGGGTGTAGTCGGGGTTTAGGGTGTAGTCGGGGTTTAGGATGTAGTCGGGGTTTAGGGTGCAGTCGGGGTTTAGGGTGTAGTCGGGGTTTAGGGTGCAGTCGGGGTTTAGGGTGTAGTCGGGGTTTAGGGTGTAGTCGAGGTTTAGGGTGCAGTCGGGGTTTAGGGTGTAGTCGAGGTTTAGGGTGTAGTCGAGGTTTAGGGTGCAGTCGGGGTTTAGGGTGTAGTCGAGGTTTAGGGTGCAGTCGGGGTTTAGGGTGTAGTCGAGGTTTAGGGTGTAGTCGGGGTTTAGGGTGTAGTCGGGGTTTAGGGTGTAGTCGAGGTTTAGGGTGTAGTCGGGGTTTAGGGTGTAGTCGGGGTTTAGGGTGTAGTCGAGGTTTAGGGTGCAGTCGGGGTTTAGGGTGTAGTCGAGGTTTAGGGTGTAGTCGGGGTTTAGGGTGTAGTCGGGGTTTAGGGTGTAGTCGGGGTTTAGGGTGTAGTCGGGGTTTAGGGTGTAGTCGGGGTTTAGGGTGTAGTCGGGGTTTAGGGTGTAGTCGGGGTTTAGGGTGTAGTCGGGGTTTAGGGTGCAGTCGGGGTTTTGGGTGTAGTCGGGGTTTAGGGTGTAGTCGGGGTTTTGGGTGTAGTCGGGGTTTAGGGTGCAGTCGGGGTTTAGGGTGTAGTCGGGGTTTAGGGTGTAGTCGGGGTTTAGGGTGTAGTCGGGGTTTAGGGTGTAGTCGGGGTTTAGGGTGTAGTCGGGGTTTTGGGTGTAGTCCGGGTTTAGGGTGTAGTCGGGGTTTAGGGTGTAGTCGGGGTTTAGGGTGTAGTCGGGGTTTAGGGTGCAGTCGGGGTTTTGGGTGTAGTCGGGGTTTTGGGTGTAGTCGGGGTTTAGGGTGCAGTCGGGGTTTTGGGTGTAGTCGGGGTTTAGGGTGTAGTCGGGCTTTAGGGTGTAGTCGGGGTTTAGGGTGTAGTCGGGGTTTAGGGTGTAGTCGGGGTTTAGGGTGCAGTCGGGGTTTAGGGTGTAGTCGGGGTTTAGGGTGCAGTCGGGGTTTTGGGTGTAGTCGGGGTTTAGGGTGTAGTCGGGGTTTAGGGTTTAGTCGGGGTTTAGGGTGTAGTCGGGGTTTAGGGTGTAGTCGGGGTTTAGGGTGTAGTCGGGGTTTTGGGTGTAGTCGGGGTTTAGGGTGCAGTCGGGGTTTTGGGTGTAGTCGGGGTTTAGGGTGTAGTCGGGGTTTAGGGTGTAGTCGGGGTTTAGGGTGTAGTCGGGGTTTAGGGTGCAGTCGGGGTTTAGGGTGCAGTCGGGGTTTAGGGTGTAGTCGGGGTTTAGGGTGTTGTCGGGGTTTAGGGTGCAGTCGGGGTTTTGGGTGTAGTCGGGGTTTTGGGTGTAGTCGGGGTTTAGGGTGTAGTCGGGGTTTAGGGTGTAGTCGGGGTTTAGGGTGTAGTCGGGGTTTAGGGTGTAGTCGGGGTTTAGGGTGTAGTCGGGGTTTAGGGTGCAGTCGGGGTTTTGGGTGCAGTCGGGGTTTTGGGTGTAGTCGGGGTTTAGGGTGTAGTCGGGGTTTAGGGTGTAGTCGGGGTTTAGGGTGTAGTCGGGGTTTAGGGTGTAGTCGGGGTTTAGGGTGTAGTCGGGGTTTAGGGTGTAGTCGGGGTTTAGGGTGTAGTCGGGGTTTAGGGTGTAGTCGGGGTTTAGGGTGTAGTCGGGGTTTAGGGTGCAGTCGGGGTTTAGGGTGTAGTCGGGGTTTAGGGTGCAGTCGGGGTTTAGGGTGTAGTCGGGGTTTAGGGTGTAGTCGGGGTTTAGGGTGCAGTCGGGGTTTAGGGTGCAGTCGGGGTTTAGGGTGTAGTCGGGGTTTAGGGTGCAGTCGGGGTTTAGGGTGTAGTCGGGGTTTAGGGTGCAGTCGGGGTTTAGGGTGTAGTCGGGGTTTAGGGTGCAGTCGGGGTTTAGGGTGTAGTCGGGGTTTAGGGTGTAGTCGGGGTTTAGGGTGTAGTCGGGGTTTAGGGTGCAGTCGGGGTTTAGGGTGTAGTCGGGGTTTAGGGTGCAGTCGGGGTTTAGGGTGCAGTCGGGGTTTAGGGTGCAGTCGGGGTTTAGGGTGTAGTCGGGGTTTAGGGTGCAGTCGGGGTTTAGGGTGTAGTCGGGGTTTAGGGTGTAGTCGGGGTTTAGGGTGTAGTCGGGGTTTAGGGTGTAGTCGGGGTTTAGGGTGTAGTCGGGGTTTAGGGTGTAGTCGGGGTTTAGGGTGCAGTCGGGGTTTAGGGTGTAGTCGGGGTTTAGGGTGTAGTCGGGGTTTAGGGTGTAGTCGGGGTTTAGGGTGTAGTCGGGGTTTAGGGTGTAGTCGGGGAAGTTATCAGGGGCTCGGATGCGTGTACTTGTTGGTGGGTGGTGTAGTCGGGTGTCAGGTGGGTCGTTGTGTGTTCCGGGAGTGGCGGGGGTTGGGGTCAGGTGGGTTGTTGTGTGTTTCAGTGGGGGGGGGTCAGGTGGGTAATCGTGTGTTCCAGTGGGGGTGGGGGCAGGTGGGTAGTCGTGTGTTCCATGGGGGGGGGGGCAGGTGGATAGTCAGGTGGTCCAGTGAAGGTTCAGGCGAGCAATCGGGTGGGGGGTTCAGTAGTATAGTTACTCAAGGGTTCGTACACGTTTTAATCTTTCGAACCTTTTCTGGGTAAATACTTTGCTCAGTAGGTCGGAAGCATCCAAAATCTCTGACTTTATATCAGATTTCCGGATGGTTCCTGATTCACTGTAATTGCCCAATGGAAGGTGAAACTTCCTGAGTAATTCCCACGTAGCCAATGCGTAGGGAATTCTGTGGTGTCCCCAACGCATCTTCCAGGGACCTCTGGATCTGACCATGCAGAGACAGTAAGCTCTGGGCTGATAAATTTTGGTGTTGATATGCGCGATCTTCTTGGAGATCCTCTCCACTTGGAGCCGGCAAATTTTAAACTGATAAATTTCAACAGTTAGTTGCCAAAGTCAGTGCATTTGCTGGATCACACTCTACAACAATCCTGTTAACTGCACCTGCTCCACACTCTGAGCTATAGATCATAGAGTCATGCAGTGCAGAAGGAGGCCACTCAGTCCATCGATCTGTACTGACCACAATCCCACCCAGACCCTATCTCCATAACCCCATACATTTACCCTAGTTAGTCCCCCTGATACTAAGGGGCAATTTGGCATGGCCAATCCACCTAACACACACATCTTTGGGCTGTGGGAGGAAACCGGAACTCCCGAAAGAAACCCATGGGGAGAACTTGCAAACTCCACACAGACAGTGACCCAAGCCGGGAATCGAACCCAGGTTCCTGGTGCTGTGAGGCAGCAGTGCTAACCACTGTGCCACCCTATGTCCAGCTGGACTGTGCAGCAACACAACCCCGATTGTTTTACTTCTTCCTGTTGGTTTCGCCGTTCAGACTCTTCCCAGTAAAAACGGGCCCAGGTGGGAAACATTACTCAGTAGAATTACAAAATAGCAATGCAATCAAGCACTTCAAATAATGCATCACAGCTGGGACCAACTTTGCCCAGTAAATGCTCCCATTATGAATAGTGCTGTGCATGCAGGACTCCCACTCTATCCTCCTTCCTCTCAGTTACATTTCGTTGAATAACACAACTTCGTGCTCACATGGGAAGTTTAAGGATAATTAGGTTGCAAATGCACTGGATCTGCAACTACAAGCCTAGCTTCTGATCCCTAGAAATGTCAATTGTTTAAATGCTCCTGTCTGAAACATTTCAATTAACTTGAATGGGTGGGAATGCACTGACTATAGTTTATCATGAGGAGGTTTTCGGGGAGTAACTGCCGCTGCACTGCCCAGTTAACAACCAAAGCTTTCCCCCTCATTTCTCTTCTGTTAATGAGGCTGCTTTCCTTCACAGCATCCTGGAGGATGGAAGATGGGAGACCAGCCAGAATAGCATCAGAATATCTCAGTCTGCCAGTACAACAGCATTGACAATGGTTTCAGAAGCAGATAAACTGAAGCATGGGCAAGTACAGACAATGCTATGGAGGTGGTAGTGGTCGACCTTTTGTGCTGATTATGACATGGGTTCAGAATTTCAAATCAGAGTCAAATAGGACTCCAAAGGTTTTCAATTCTCTGGTACAACCTGAACAGTGACCAATGAAGGGAACAAAGGTGACATATGACCTTACACTCAAAGAAAAGATTGAAAATGACCACATAAAGTAACATAGATCCATCGTTGTCCATTTAATTTCTTCTCCTTTTGCCAAGCTCACTTTCTAACATCAATCATTTTCTTAACAATCAGTTTTAAGTTGTGGACCAAAAGGGAAAACGCTGGAAAATCTCAGCAGGTCTGGCAGCATCTGTAAGGAGAGAAAAGAGCTGACATTTCGAGTCCAGATGACTCTTTGTCAAAGCTAAAAGGCATAGAAAGTGGGAGATATTTATACTGCAGGGGGAGGGAATGAAAGATGAGTCATAGCCACAGAAACCAGGGGAAAAGACTGCTAATAGCTGTCCACAGAGAGAATAAAGAGTGTGAGTGGCAAGTTGTGGACATTGTGGATGCGACTTTATTTGTAGGCTCTTCCCTCCATTAATAACTTCTCTTAACATTCTGTCACGTCCGTTTTACAGACCGTGTACCTGAGTGAAAAACTTAATCCCTCATGATGGTATCTGAGATCTGAAATCCTATTAATAACTATGAAACAAATATTCGAGTTTTATGGGTATCCTTTACCACTCCTCTCAATCCTTTTCTTCCTTTTATTTTGAAAGGGCCAATTCTTTTAAGGTCTTTAACAGTTACTAATTGCTCTCCAGAATTAGTTCTTCATTCACAAACACAGATAAGAAGTGTTCGCAGTCTGATTCATCCTGACAGATATTACAGCCAAGTTAATTTCTCTGCTCATCCAACATTCGCACACCTCCACTGTGTAGGAAGTAGGAAACCAGAGTGATTTTTACCTGCCTGGTTCAGGACAAGTGAATCTTTGGACAAATCTTGTGCCCTCCCTATGGTGAATATAGTGGTGGGGGGAGGGGTATTTAATTAGGTAGGAGGGTGGCAGGTGGGAATCCTCAAACCTTCCTGCTTCCAACCCTCCCCTCAAGGCCCCTCAGCAGTCAATTGAGGCCCTTAAGTGGGCAATTAAAGCTCATGCCATATGCGCACCACCCACTGTGTGAAAAAGTTGTCCCTCAGGTCCCTTTTAAATCTTTCCCCTCACACCTTAAACCTATGCCCTCTAGTTTTGGACTCCCCCACCCTGGGGAAAAGACTTTGGCTATGCCCCTCATGATTTGGGTGGCAAGGTGGCACAGTGGTTAGCACTGCTGCCCCACAGCGCCAGGGACCCGGGTTCGATTCCCGGCTTGGATCACTGTGCGGAGTCTGCACGTTCTCCATGTCTGGGTGGGTTTCCTCCGGGTGCTCCAGTTTCTTCCCACAGTCTGAAAGTCGAGCTGGTTAGGTGCATTGGCTGTGCTAAATTCTCCCTTAGTGTACCCGAACAGGCGCCGGAGTGTGGTGACTGGTGGATTTTCACAGTAACTTCATTGCAGTGTTAATGTAAGCCTACTTGTGACTAATAAATAAACTGAAACTTATTTTATAAACCTCTATCAGGTCACCTCTCACTCTCCTACGCTCCAGGGAAAGACATCCCAGCCTATCTGACCTTTCCTTATAATTCAAACCTTCCAGTCCCGGTAACATCCTTGTAAATCTTGTTTGCACCCTTTCCAGTTTAATAACATCCTTCCTGTAAAAACTGAAGTATTCTTCCCTTGCAATGATTGAAAAGTTGTGACTTATGTAGATGCACTGGGGAGAGAGACAGACACATTTACACAAACACACACAGTGAACTTGCTGTACAGACACAGATTGTGTTCAACTTCATACTTACCGATGCCCATTCCCAAGTCCCCGATAGGCTCTGGCTTGCTCCTGCATCCGATTTAAACTCTGAGCCACTGATAGATACTGTTCATGGTATTTTACAGCTTCCTCATAATCTCCTAATGCCTCATAGCAGTCTCCCAGGTTTCCGTATGCGTGGCCTCTATCCAGAACGGCATCATTGCCGCTCAACTGCTGCAGTGTAGCCAGCTGCTGTTCAAAATAGCCAATGGCATCTTCCATTACATTCATGTTCATTTTGGTGATTCCCATGTTGCCGTAAACCTGTGCCTCAATGTTGGGATTTTTGAGCTTCTGCCCCAAATCCAGCTGTTCCTCGTAACATTTGAAGGCCATGGAGTATTTGCCAAGGGCCATGTAGACTGCTGCAAGGCGGCCGTGTGCTTTACATTCTCCCAGCAAGTCACTCAGTTCCTGATAAACCTCAAGCTCCTGTGTGTGATATCCTAATGCTTTGTCGTATTTCTGTATTAGTCTGTATGCAGTGCCCAGAGCCGCATAAGCGCTGGCTTCAAGCTTCCGGTCCCTCACCTGATGAGCCAAAGCCAACTGCTGTTCGTAGAACTTAACAGCACCATTCACATCTTTCTTGCACACGAAGATATCACCAAGGTTGCCTAAAGCTCGAAATTTGGCTTGTGCGTTGTTTAGGGACTGGGCTAATGATAGAACATATTTCTGACATTCTTCTGCCTTAGCGTAGTTACCAAGGGCTTTAAATGCTAGGCCCAAGTTGCAGTAGGCTTTCGCCTGACTAAGTTTATCGTGCAAGTCCTTGGCTAGAGCTAGATCTTGTTCGTAATATTTCACAGCCTCCTGGAAGTTGCCCAGACAGTAATGGGCGTAGCCGAGGTTATGGCACACTTTTCCTTCACCCTCCATATCTTGCAGGTCAGGGGACAAGCGCAGGTACTGCTCATAATATGGAACAGCCTGAATGAACTCCCCTCTTGAACAGTGAAAGTTACCTAGGTTGCTCAGTGCTCGAGCCTCACTTTGTATATCCCGTAGCTCTCGTGCGATGTTGAGATGGTTCTGGTAGTGCTGCAAAGCCCTATCATGGGCACCCAGAGCCTGGTAGGCGACAGCAAGATTACCATGGGTTGATGCTTGTGAGGCCCGGTCGTTAACTTCCATGGAGATCTGTAGTTCCTGACGGTGGTATTTTACTGCTTGGTCATACATACCGAGGGCATTATAAGCATTGCCCATATTTCCATAGGCTCTTCCCTGTGCAGCATAGTCGCTGAGCTCCTGAGCAATGGAGAGGTGTGTCTTGTGGAGTTTCAGTGCAGTTTCATAATCTCCTTTCATCTGGTGAATTATGCCTAAGTAATCAAAGCACAAAGAGGATTTGTTAGCTGATAATGGAGTTTAAACAACTCAGATACTTAAATACCCTTAATGAATATGAGGAGAGACTAAGCCGGTTAGGATTATATTCACTGGAATTTAGAAGAGTGAGAGGGGATCTCATAGAAACTTTTAAAATCCTAACAAGGTTCGACAGGGTAGGTTCAGAAAGAATGTACCCGATGGTGAGAGAGTTCAGAACCAGGGGTCATATAAGGGGTAAACCTTTTAAGACTGAGGTGAGGAGAAATTTCTTCACCCAGAGGGTGGTGAATGTGTGGAATTCACTGCCACAGAAAGTAGTTGAGGCCAAAATGTTGTGTGTTTTCAGGAAGGAATTAGATATAGCTCTGGGGGCTAAAGGGATACGGGGAGGGAAGGCAGGATCAGGATATTAAATGTGATGATCAGCCATGATCAAAATGAATGACGGAGCAGGCTCAAAGGGCCGAATGGCCTACTCCTGCTTCTATTTTGTGTTTTTCTATGAATACAACACACAGTGCATCATCTAATCTCAGCATGAGGTTTGAACTACTACTTTTCAATTCACTTGCTTTATAATTGATGACCATCAGTTATGCTTCCTCACATGTCAACCACATTACCTTTTACAATATCCACGGTAAGCATCATCTATCTATCCTCCTTTTTATACAGTTGGTATCATAACATTTACAGATTAGATGGAAGCCATTTTGGTGTTAATACTGGTCCACGCCAGTGGCTGTTCATTTGTACTGTCGATGACTGAGTTATTATGACTCTGATGATGTATCTTTGCTACATGTGAAAAAGTGAGTTCCTGAAACCATGTCCAATCCATCGCAAGAGCATCTACTTACACTTCCCCAACATCACCTGTCTCTGTCTATGTTTCAGTTTATCTGCTGCTACAACCCTCCAGGTGTGACTATTCTAATGCTTTCTTCTGGCCTCTTCCACCTTTCCGGAAAGTTTGTTCAAACTCTCTCGCTGTTCCCTAACCTTTGCCATCACCCTGTGATTGTTGGCCAACGATGATTCCCAGCGCACCTCATGCCTCAATTTTAAAATGCAAAAACTCACCCCTCCATGTCTCTGTAACCTCTTCCAGCCCGACAACCCTCCTCCCACTCTTGTGGGCGGCACGATGGCACAGTGGTTAGCACTGCTGCCTCACAGCGCCAGGGACCTGGGTTCAATTCCTGGCTTGGGTGACTGTGCAGAGTCTGCACGTTCTCCCTCTGTCTGCATGGGTTTCCTCCGGGTGCTCCGGTTTCCTCCCACAGACGTGCTGGTTAGGTGCATTGGCCATGCTAAATTCCCCCTCAGTGTACCCAAACAGGCACTGGAGTGTGGCGACTAGGGGATTTTCACAGTAACTTCACTGCGGTGTTAATGTAAGCCTACTCATGGCAATAATAAATAAACTTTAAATTTTGAATGTCATCGCTTTCCTCTCTCAGTGTTATAGTCATCCAAAGGATTACCAGGCTGATTCCGGGGATGGCGGGACTGATGTATGAGGAGAGATTGACTAGTTAGGATTGTTTTCGCTGGAGTTCAGACAATGAGGGGGGATCTCATAGAGACTTATAAAATCTTATAAAAAGGACTAGACAGGGTAGATGCAGGGAGGATATTCCCGATGGTGGGGGAGGCCAGAACAAGGGTTCACAGTCTGAGGATTCAGAGTAGACCATTTAGGAAGGAGATGAGGAGACATTTCTTCAGCCAAAGAGAAGTGACCTTGTGGAATTCATTACCACAGGAAGTAGGTGATGCCAAAACATTGAATGTATTCGAGAGGCAGCTGGATATAGCACTTGGGGCGAATGGGATCAAAGGTTATGGGGAGAAAGCACGATTAGGCTATTGAGTTGGATGATCAGCCATGATTGTAATGAATGGCGGAGCAGGCTCGAAGGGCCGAATGGCCTCCTCCTGCTCCTATCTTCTATGTTTCTATGTAACAGAGGATCAGAATTTAACTAACTGTCTTTACCAAGTTAGCAATAATCAGCTGAGCCACGAGAGAGTCCCTGACTCCAGCTTCAGCACAGCTAGACCAAACGCAGAAGAAAGCAAACAGGATTCCCAATCTTGATTATTATCGAATGAGTCCTGTTGGGAGAATGTGTCTGGTAGTTGGGTCAGGACATGACTTGATTCGACTGTTTTAGTCTCCTTGTTTGAAAAAAAGACGTAATTGTGTTAGATGCAGTCCATAGAAAACTCGACCTCCCCCGCCCCAGAGGCCAAGTCATCTAGTTCCTATGCTTTGGAATTTCCTTTCCAAATCTCTCTCTGCCTCTTCTCTTTATTGAATGCTTTGTCCAAGTTTTTAAATCACCCTCCTTCTTTGGTTTACTGTTACCTTTTGCCTGACTACATTCCTGTGAAACACCCTTTGGCCACCTTCCCGTGTTAAAAGCACTGTGTGAATATAAGATTTTGCTGTTGGATGTAAAAGCAAATAAAATTAGTCGGAACACATAACTTTAATCTAAGAAAGTTCATAACCTCTCTAGGGAAGCATCCATCCCCAGCACCCTCCACTCAGAATTAATTACACCACCAATTTTATGCATTCAACATTTGGACTTCTCATTTACGTTTTCATGTACTTAACACCTTTCATTCCTCCACCAAAAGTTTAAGTTATAAAGCTCGTGCAACTACCTGTTTTAACGTCAGCTCTCAAGGCTTTTTAAAAAAACTTACTACTCTGTTTTGCTTGTTTTCTAAATTGATATGTAGACATGCAGCACACTTCTAGAAGTTGACGGAGCAATACAAGTGGGCGATACAATTGACGCAATTATACAGGGCCTTGGTGAGGCCACACCTGGAATATTGTGCATGCAGTTTTAGTGACCTTATCTGAAGAAGGATGTTCTAGCTATAGATGGCGTGCAGAGAATTACCAGACGGATTCCTGAGGCGGCGGGACTGACGCGAGGAGAGATTGAGTCGGTTAGGATTGTATTCACTGAAGTTCAGAAGAATGAAGGGTGATCTCATTGAAACCTATTAAATTCTAACAGGACGAGGCAGGGTAGATGTAAAAAGGATGTTCCCGATGGTGGGGGTGTCCAGAACCAAGTCTGAGGATACAGGGTAGACCGCTTAGGACAGAGATGAGGATAAATTTCTTCACCCAGAGAGTGGTTAGCCTGTGGAATTCACTACCACAGAAAGTAGTTCAGGCCAAAACATTGAATGTTTTCAAGAAGCAGTTAGATGTAGCACTTTTGTTTGTACTGGAACCAATTTTATTTACACATTTCCATTGTAAACTGTTTTCTTCCGAGGGACGAACCTGGAGGAGTGAGTGGCACCAATACCAGGTCTTGAGGCAAAAGGGATCAAAGGATATTGGGGGGAGGGGGGGGGAAGGTGGGATCAGCCTATTGAGTTGGATGATTAGCCATGATCATAATGAATGGTGGAGCAGGCTCGAAGGGCCTCCTCCTGCCCCTATTTTCTATGTCTATGTTATTACCTTTCCTGACATCAAGTGTAATGACAATAGCAACACTGTGTAGTTCTTAGACTTTTCCCAGGAAGTCAGGATTAATGAAAAAACCTGATGCAGCTGAATTTCTGGCTGCAGAGTCAGCGTCTCTTTCTGGACAGTAGCTCTAACCTCCTGTAATGATAACCCTCCACCATGAATTCAAGAAATCCCTAGTCCAGGATGTGCTTGGGACTGGAAATTCCAGTCAGCAATGGTCTCACCACAGAGGCTCGATTCTCTCTGGCACACATTAACTTTTGTGTTACTGCAAAAAAACTTTCCCTGAGTTTAAAAAAAAAAGATATCTGGGTGTCAAAACATCAGTTTCAGATTAAATGCCATACATTGACGACAAGACGGAAAACTGCAGCAATCCAAAGCAGGGTGGCATGGTGGCACAGTGGGTTAGCACTGCTGCCTCACAGCGCCAGGGACCCGGGTTCGATTCCGGCCTCGGGTGACTGTCTGTGTGGAGTTTGCATGTTCTCCCCGTGTCGGCGTGGGTTTCCTCCGGGTGCTCCGGTTTCCTCCCACACTCCAAAGATGTGCGGGTTAGGTTGATTGGCCATGACAAGTTGTCCCTTGGTGTCAGGGGGATTAGGAGGGTAATGAGTGGGGTTATGGAGATAGGGCCTGGGTGCGATTGTTGTCGGTGTAAGCTCGATGGGCCAAATGGCCTCCTTCTGCACTCTAGATTCTATGATTCTAAAATAAAATACTCAACGGGTCAATGAGCATTTTTTTAAAAACATGCAGATTAATGGAGACTCACACAAGAAAGAACCTGATTTTCCTTCAGATGTTGGGCAGCCCGCTACACATTTCCAACGACCACAAACCAGCCTTTCCCATGTAGTCAGACTGTTGTTATAAATAATGTGAACGGTGCTTGCCAAATGCAGGATTTTTCTCACATGGAGCTCAGTTAGACCCTGATGACTCAGGCCCAGCTGCTTTCAAAGGGCAGTGTCACACTATCTGAGATTCTGGTTACTGCCCCTCTCGAAGATGGTGTTTCAGGTGTCCTCCAGTAACCTGCCCAAGTGCCTGTTATTCCCGATAGAGCCTAGACAATGAATGCCAGCAGATCATTCAACTGTGGTGGTCAACAAATGTCAGAATATAGGAGCAGAAGGAGGCCATTGAGCCTGCTCTGCCGGTCAATAACTGACCTAGCTGTGGTGTCAACTCTACTTTTCTCTCTGCACCCCCTAAACTCTTGACTCCATTGTCTATCAAAAATCAACCTAACTTAGTCTTCAGTGATCCAGCCTTCACTTCTTTCTGAGGAAGAGAATTCCACAGACCAATCATCCTTCGACAGAAAAATAATTCTCCGCATCTCTATGTTAAAAGTGAGGCCTCTTATTCAAGACCCCTCATGACTTTATGGGCGGGATTTTCCAGGCCGCATTTGCCCCAAAACCAGAAAATCCCACCCGAGGTCAACAGCCCTTTGCATGGTACACCGCCCCCACCCCCCTCCCCCCCCCCCTTCAATTCCCCTGGTGGGCGGGACAGAAAAATTCCGCCCACCCCTAGATGTTTCAATAAGATCACCCCTCATTCTTCTAAACGTCAGTGGGTGTAGGCCCAACCTGTTCAACCCCTCTTCATGAGATAAGCCCTTCATCCCATGATGGTTTTCTCTGCACTGCTTCTAACCCAATTACATCTTTTTTTTCAAACAAGCAGACTACAAAATATAGGTGGCACAGTGGTTAGCACTGCTGCCTCACAGCGCCAATGACCCGGGTTCAATTCCGGCCTCGGAGTCACTGTCTGGGTGGAGTTTGCATATACTTCCCGTGTCTGCGTGGGTTTCTTCCGGGTGCTCCGGTTTCCTCCCATAGTCCAACGATGTGCGGGTTAGGTGGTTTGGCCATGCTAAATTCACACTTAGTGTCAGGGGGACTAGCAGGGTAAATACATGGGGTTATGGGAATAGGGCCTGGGTGGGGTTGTGGTCGGTGCAGACTCGATGGGCCGGATGGCCTCCTCCTGCACTGTCGGGATTCTATGTTTCTAACAGTCGAATCAAGTCATGTCCTAACCCAACTACCAGACACAGGGGGCAATCTCACCAAAAAAATGCTTAGCCTTGAACAAGCGTGAAAACAGAAACATTTCTTTTTCTGGCACAGGGTATGCTGGAAGCTCTGATAAATTTTAGATGTGAAATCCATCCAGGAAGCGCTGCAGGTGCACCCGAGCTCCCCGTGGTTCCTAGAGAGGAAGGGAATCTTGGTGAAAGGAGTTACGGCTTCCCAGCTGTTTTGCAGCCATTCTATCAGGGCTCAGAGAGAAGTTCAAACTGAATTCCCAGAATAAAGTGCTGTTAAGTGATAGAACACAGATCGGTACAATACAAGCCCTCAGAATTCATACTCCACCAAAGAGACTGACAGTCACACTCCTCATCTGTGTTGGCCACTGTCGCGCGCACGAGTATAGATTGACACTTTTAAAAGTCAGTGTCGTAATAAGAACAAAGAACATCAACGTACCGACCACACTGGGAGTTTCCTTTAAATAACCGAGTCGCATAATGGAAAACTGCGTAAATAACTGCACACTCCAGCAGGGAGCTTTAAAGATTGCGTCAAGAATTGGAAAATAAATCAGCAAATGACCCTGACTGCTGCTAATGAGTGCTGCAGGCAAAAATGAATAGCATTCATTCAGGTATCTGGCGTAGAACTGTCACTATTTGACTGGAAAGGAGCAATCCATTTTCTGAAAAAAAGCACACTGTATACCAGCATAGCAGGTCCTCTGGTAAGAGAGCACAGCATTTTATTTAGTGGTTTGGTTTTTGATTATCTAAATTATTCAAGTGGCCAACTCCTGAAGCCAGACTGCTCAGTTCAAAACTAGGTGAGTGGGCATCTTATCATTGATCTAATTTGATTTGATTTATTATTGCCACATGTATTAGTATACAGTGATTCTTGCGCACTACACAGACAAAGCATACCGTACATAGGAAAGGAAAGGAGAGGGTGCAGAATGTAGTGTTACGGTCATAGCCAGGGTGTGGAGAAAGATCAACTTGATATATGTTAGGTCGATTCAAAAGTCTGATGGCAGCAGGGAAGAAACTGTCCTTGAGTCGGTTGGTACGTCATCGCAGGCTTTTGTATCTTTTTTCCGATGGAAGAAGGTGGAAAAGAGTATGTCCGGGGTGCGTGGGTTTTTTCTTGAATATGCTGGCTGCTTTGCCGAGACAGCAGGAAATATAGACAGAGTCAATGGATGGGAGGCTGGTTTGCGTGATGGACTGGGCTTCATTCACGACCCTTTGTAGATTTGATCCAGAACTTCAAAACTTAGAAACTTTATGGGAAGGCAGTGGCACAGTGGGATTATCAGTGGACTCCCAATCCATAGACCCAGGGTAATGAGGACACAGGTTCGAATCCCACCATGGCAGATGGTGAAATTTGATTCAATATAAATCTCGAATTAAAGTCTACTGATGACCATGAGACCATTGTTGATTGTTGTAAAAAAACCCATCTAGTTCACTAATGTCCTTTAGGGAAGGAAATCTGCCGTCCTTACCTGGTCTGGCCTACATGTGACTCCAGAGCCACAGCAAATGTGGTTGACTCTCAACTGCCCTCTGAAATGGAGGGCAGTTATGGATGGGCAATAAGTGCTGGGCTCAGGCAGCCGCACCTACATCCCGTAAAAATGAATTAAAAAAACTCCCGGGATATGAATATGATGGTTTGAACGATCATTGCGGCACAGTGGCAAGCACTGCTGCTTCACAGCGCCAGGGACCCAGGTTCAATTCCCGACTTGAGTGACTGTCTGTGTGGAGTTTGCACATTCTGCCTGTGTGTGTGTGTGTGTGTGTGTGTGTTTCCTCCGGATGCTCCGGTTTCCTCCCACAGTCCATGTTGGCCATGCTAAGTTGCCCCTTAGTGTCAGCGGATTAGCAGGATAAATACGTGGGGTTATGGGGATAGGGCCTGGGTGGGACTGTTGTCAGCGCAGGCTCGATGGGCCAAATGGCCTCTGCACTGTAGGGATTCTATCCTATGAAATCACAGGCAGCATCTTGCAGCACCGTGAAGTGGCCTTTAAACATGCACGGTTCCCTCATGGACTTGCTTGGATTCTGTATATTTATTCAGACTGAGGCCTAAACTGGATTAATCTAATCAGCAACTTAGCTTTCAACCAAAGGAGGCAAATTACAATATATATATATTTTTTAAACCCAGAATTTTGGCACGTCTTTTCAAATTTGACCCCAGTTGGATGATTTATAAGTGCAATCGCTGCTGCCTGTTATCTGAATTTTGCCTGAGTTGGAGGGGCGGGGGGGGGGGGGGGGGGGAGTCGGAGTAAAGCCATCTTTTATAGGGATTGTACAGTAGGTATGCGATGGCACATGGGGCCTCCGTAATACAGTCAGCATTAGACAGCTGCTATTAATTTAGCAGCCTCTCGACCACATTACAGTCCCGTTTCTAAAGCCGCTGGAAATCTGAGCCACTCGGCCATGCTGATTTTACTGTTTGGCCTTTAATTTTCCGGGGGGTGGGGGGAGAAAATGCTGAAAGAAATCCAAGCTTTTTCAGAAAAAGAAACAGAGTAGGAGCAGAGGATCTCTCACCAAGCTCAGGCCGAACGCTACAGCAACAAAAGCTTGAGAAAACCGAGGAAAATCTGGGTGAAAAACGGATATTCCCTATTGCATACTGCACTACACGTTCCCCAGAAACTACGCAAAACAGACAAAAAAAAACCCGCTGGAATCCTTGATTGGCACCCCCTGTAGGAGGCTTCCTCACATTCAATTAATTGGTACATCGCAGATCCCCACTTTGCATTGTATTTATATGACTATTGTGAGGATAGCGTTATTAAACGTTTACGTTTTAACAGTAATCAGTATGCGTGCAAGGAACCTGCGGGCACTCCCCATTACACTACAAGTCAAGAGTGCTCAGAAGCAATTGGCCACCATCGAAAGTATAAAAACCCCAGAGGGGCCACTTTTTGCCAAGAACGCAATCTCTTCCACAATGAGTCATGGCACTACTGTGAATATCAAGTTCCACGATTCGACAAATAGAAAGACCAAAAAAAAAATCTTTATCAGTCAATGCAGAAAGTAATCTTGCTACTTCAGTTCCATATTACCTAGCGGTCTGGCAGTACGAAGGGAAAACTGATTTACTGCAGCAACCAAGGAAGGAGGACGTAATTCAGGTGGAATATAATCACACACACAGTGGGATGAATTTCACATCACACTGGAGTAGGTGCATTTTTTCTTTATGGAACACGATTGGTCACTGCTCGTTGTAAAGGTCTGACATCTCGGAGAAGCATCGGAATTAGAAGCAGGAGGAGGCCATTCAGCCCTTCGAGCCTGCTCCGCCATTCATTTTGATCCTGGCTGATCATCAAATTCAATATCCTGATCCCTCCCTTCCCCCCCCAAATATCCCAGCTCGGGTCACTGTCTGTGTGGAGTTTGCACATTCTCCCTGTGTCTGCCTGGGTTTCCTCCGGGTGCTCCGGTTTCCTCCCACAGTCCCAAGATGTGCGGGTTAGGTGCATTGACCATGCTAAATTGACCCTTAGTGTCAGGAGGACTAGCTAGGGTAAATGCATGGGGTTATGGGGATAGGGCCTGGGTGGGATTGTGGTCGGTGCAGACTCGATGGCCCGAAGGCCTCCTTCTATACTGTAGGATTCTATGATACCTTGATCCCTTTAGCCCCAAGAGATATACCTAATTTCTTCTTGAAACCAGACAACGTTTTGGCTTCAGCTACATTCGGTGGTAGTGAATTCCACACATTCACCACCCTCTGGGTGAAGAAATTTCTCCTCACCTCAGTTCTAAAAGGTTTGCCCCTCATCCTCAAGCTATGACCCCTGAGTTCTGGACTCCCCCACCATTGGGAACAATCTTTCTGAATCTACCCTGTCTAACCCTGTTAGAGTTTTATAAGTTTCTACAAGATCCCCGCTCAGTCTTCTAAACTCCAGTGAATATAATCCTAACCAATTTAGTCCCTTCATATGACAGACCTGCCATCCCAGGAATCAGCCTGGTAAACCTTTGCTTCACTCCCTCTATAGCAAGGACATCCTTCCTCAGATAAGGACACCAAAACTGCACACAATACTCCAGATGTGGCCTCACCAACATCCTATACAACTGCAGCAAAACATCCGCAACCCTATACTCAAATCCTCTCACTATGAGGACCAACATACCACTTGCCTTGTTTACTGCATGTTGTACCTGTGCGCTTACTCTCAGCGACTGATGCATGAGATCGCCAAGGTTTCACTGAGTACCCACCCCTCTGAATTTACACCCATTCAAGTAATAATCTGTTTTCCTAATCCTTATCTGTCAGCTACATGAGATCATTTTTTTTATAATCCTCAACATCTCTATTGATGCATCAATGTTTTTGTTGAATGTAAAAGGTCTATGGTGTTACACCTTTTTTTTATTCATTCGTGGGACATGGGCATCGCTGGCTGGCCAACATTTATTGGTGAGCTGCCTTCTTGAAACGTTGCAGGCTACGTGCTGTGGGTTGACCCACAATGACGTTAGGGAAGGAACTCCAGGAATCTGACTCACTGACAGTCAAGGAACGGCGATATATTTCTAAGTCAGGATGGTGAGTGGCTTGGAGGGGAACTTGCAGGTGGTGGTGTTCCCATCTATCTGCTGCCCTTGTCCTTCTAGATGGAAACGGTCGTGGGTTTGGAAGGTGCTGTCTAAGGATTTTTGGTGAATTTCTGCAATGCATCCTGTCGATAGTACGCACTGCTGCTACTGAGCATCAGTGGTGGAGGGAGTGGATGTTTGTGGATGTGGTGCCAGTCAAATGGCCTGCTTTGTCCTGGATGTTGTCAAGCTCCTTGAGTGTTGTTGGAGCTGCACTCATCCAGGCAAGTAGGGAGTATTCCATCACACTCCTGACTTGTGCCTTGTAGATGGTGGACAGGCTTTGGGGAGCCAGGAGGTGAGTTACTCGCTGCAATATTCCTAGCCTCTGACCTGCTCTGGTAGCCAGTGTTTATGTGGTGAGTCTAGTTGAGTTTATGGTCAATGGTAACCCCAAGAATGTTGACCTCAAAAGCTGTCACAACCTGTGGACAAGATTTAAATTGTGTTCCAATATCACACTGATCAACTGGTAACCAGTCAGCACTACATTTAATTCATTGGGTATTTATAGGAAATGCCACCAATCAACAACCGCCAATCATCACAAAATCAACCAATCAAAACTCCTCATGCTGTTTTTAAAGCTGCTTAGTCACCAAAACAAATCGTTCAACTTCCTTTACATTCTTTAGACAGCAAAGTGATTTACCTCACATCCCTGATTACTTGCGTGAAGACTACGATTGAAAAACATTAATCATGACACCATTCTCAAAAGCAAAGGTAAATAATCACTGGTTGAAGAGCTATGAGTTTTGAAGGGACGAAAGGAAAAATGCTCCTGATAGGTTTCAGATCACAAAGCGGATTCTATTACACCATTCTGTCCTATTGATAATTCACTACTGCTATTCGCTTAATAAATTTGTGAACCATATCACAGGTGTGGGTCTAATCTTCAGCTCATACTCAACCCCAGTTATTGTTTTGGCAGGAATATGATGTATAGTACGCACAGAGACACGTGTGGGAGAACACCTGATGGAGAAAAATAATCCAAGTCACCCTCGGGTGCTGGACAAAGTGAGTAATTGAGGTGAGCATGCTTGTTGAGCTGGGTATAACTTCTTATTTGCTGTTTGTTTCAGTTTGGCTCTCATTGTGAAAGCTCAACACTAGGGCTTTAGCACAGAATCTGGAATGAGGGAGAGTGACTAAGAGAATGCTGCATGGATGGAATGTCAGTTCTTCAGAAGGATTGAATGGATATTGGAAAGAGCATTCCTCCAGTATCCTGGTCAATATTTTATCCTCGACTTGCAGAATAAATGTCTCTCATTGATATCTGCAACAGTTTGCTGCATCTGTCATACTCACCAACATCGAAACCGTAACTATGCTTCAATCTTATATCAAACACCTTGGGATGTCCTCGGAGATATAACATTGTGTGAGATGAATGCAGATTCCCGTTTCCTGTCTTTTAGGGCAGCACAGTGGTTAGCACTGTTGCCTCACAGCGTCAGGAACCCGGGATCGATTCCCGGCTTGGGTCACTGTCTGCGCGGAGTCTGCACGTTCTCCCCGTGTCTGTGTGGGTTTCCTCCGGGTGCTCCGGTTTCCTCCCACAGTCCAAAAGACGTGCTGATTGGGTACATTGGCCATGCTAAATTCTCCCTCAGTGTACCCGAACAGGCGCTGGAGTGTGGCGACTAGGGGATTTTCAAGTAACTTTATCTCAGTGTTAATGTAAGCCTATTTGTGACACTAACAAAATAACTTAAACTTCTGCTGTTCAATCTGATAGGAAGAGAAAATTAGGCCAGGGTGCCTACTCTTAGACAACAACCCTGCTGAAAAATGCATGCATAAATGTCAAAAGAGGGAAGATAAGATTCAGTTCCAACAGTTACATAGCCCATCAATACTTATTTAGGTGATATACACGAGTGTTGCTAATACTCACCCACATCCCAGCAAAGAACGTCACCATCACGGGGCTTGTTTTTGGCCAGTCAGACATTTATGAAAGAGAGTTACCGAATTAAGTGACTGCAAAATCCATGCTAGCAGTGTTTCTGTTTTCCCATCATGGACATCCTCTTCTCCTTCCCTAATTCTTTAAAGTTTTTAAAGTTTACTTATTAATGTCACAAGTAGGCTTACGTTAACACTGCAATAAAATTACTGTGAAAATCGCCACAGTCCAGCGTCTGTTCGGGTACACAGAGGGAGAATTTAACATGGTCAATGCACCTAACCAGCATGTTTTTCGGACAGTGGAAGGAAACCGGAACACCCGGAGGAAACCTACGGAGACACCGGTACGACGTGAAAACTCCACACAGACACTGACCCAAGCTGGGAATTGAACCCGGGTCCCTGGCGCTGTGAGACAGCAGTGCTAACCACTGTGCCACCCATATTGACAACTTGTACACTGAATCTCTCACGGAGAACTGGCTTTGGAATGTTTCTTAGCCCATTGGGTGAAAAGTTTGCAATACTTTTTATGCAGTGTATTTTCAATAACAGATATTGTTACGTGTATTTGGAATAAACTTTTGGGGAAACTTTTATTCACACATTACAAAAAGACAGACAATTATTGCTTTGCTGAGTGGCCAAAAGATCGGATCATAAATGTGGCATTGATAGGACTTTATCACAACAGCAACAAATGAAATGAGAGGTGGTACAAAAAGGATTTCTTCCAATATCATCTTTCACAGAAACTCTGGGAACCACGTGATTACCTCCGTGTAACAAAGACAGAAAATGCTGGAAAAACTTAGCAGACCTGGCAGCGTCTGTGGAGAGAGAAACAGAGTTCACCTTTCGAGTTCCTATGACTCTTCTTCAGAGCTAAGTGATATCTTGGTGTACTGTGTTCAGTTTGGGGAACAGAACCTCAGGAAAAATACTTTTGCCTTGGAAGATGTATACACAGATTTACCATCATGATGCCATGACTTTAAAAGGGTGAAATTATGAAATGCGTATTCCCTTGACTTTAGAAGTTTAGAGGTGATCAAGTTGAGGTGTTCAAAATCATAAAATTATTGTGCAGGAGAGACATGGGCCAGGATTCTCTGATCTTGATCGCCCCACTACCACTGCCAGTGGAGAATTTGGCACTTAGCCAAAATTCCATTCACTGCAGCTGGACTGGAGAATCCCAGCTGCAAGGGGTCAAAGAATTCCAGCCATTATTTCCTTTGTAGGGAATACCCTGAACAAGAGAAAATATTAAAATGAAAGCAAAAACATTCCAGTGTGAAACCAGGAGGCATTCTTCCAGGCAGAAAATAGTGGGTGTCTGAAATTCTCTCCCGCAAAATGCTGGATCAATTCGAAATTTTAAATTTTCGCTGGGTAAGGGGTGTGAAGGGATACGGAACAAAGGTAAATAAATGGTCTCCGACTCACATTCCTGGTCTCGGCGTGTGATAATGTCTTGGAGAAGTCCGATGAAAACTGGAGGAATGACAGCTCGGGTGGGATTTGTCAGCCGTACGCATCCCGTGACCGGAAATTCCCACCCGAGCTCAATGGACCTCTGAATGGTCTGCCGAATTTTCCGTCTTGAGACAGAAAATAGAGTGAAAAGAGAAATTTTCGGCCACCATCTTTCACTTAGGTACTTTATGTCCTTCAGGACTCAACATTGAGTTCATCAACTTCAAACCATAAACTCTGACCTCCATGTTGATTTTTGAATTCCCTCTCCCTCCCCAGGTGCCAGTCTGTTTCGTGTTCTCATGTTTTGCTGTCAGAAAGTGCTGCCCCTTTGTTCTGCTATTAATACATTCACCTCTTGCTTTCCGACAGGACTGAACTTTATGCAGCTATAAATATTTGCTTTAGTCTTTAATACTATCATTACCACTCCCTTTGTCTTGTGTCCATAACATCTTTGTCATTTAATCCCACATTATGAAGAGGGGTTTCATCAAGTGTTGGCTACCAACATTCCATGAAGCCTCTTTAATGGGTGCCCACAAGCATCCTGATTGTCAACCTGCCCCTCAACAATTAAGGAGTTGAAACATGTGCCCCACAGCACATATTTCAACCCCTTTACCAGGCTGATGAAGATGAATCCTACAGTGCAGAAGGAGATCATTCAGCTCATTGAGTCTGCACCAACCACAATCCCACCCAGACCCTAAGCTCATAACCCCATGCATTTACCCTGTTAATCCCCCTGACACGAAGGGGCAATTTAGCATGGCCAATCCACCTAACCCACACATCTTTGGACTGTGGGAGGAAACCGGAGCACCCGGAGGAAACCCACGCAGACACGGGGAGTACGTGCAGACTCCACACAGATAGTCACCCAAGCCGGGAATTGAACCCGGGTCCCTGACACTGTGAGGCAGCAGTGTTAACCACCGTGCCACCTGGCATGAAAAAGCAGAATTTAGGTCCCTTCTTGGTCACCTTGGAGGCTGTTTAAAACTTATCATACTGCACCCACCCCACCCCTCCAAGATCGTTGCTCCGATCTGCATGTTGTGCGATCTCTTAGCATTGCCCGCTATTTTTCATGTTTAACATGCGGGTGATAGACTTAGTCCATAGATAGTCCAAAAACGTGCGGGTTAGATGGATTGGCCATGATAAATTGCTCCTTAATGTGTAAAAGGTTATAAAGTTCAGAGTTTCTTTATTTATTACTGTCACAAGTAGGCTTACATTAACACTGTAGTGAAGTTACTGTGAAAATCTGCCAGTCGTCACACTCCATTACCTGTTTGGGTACACTGAGGGAGAAGTTAGCACAGCCAATGCTCCGAACCAGCATGTTTTTTGGACTGTGGAAGGAAACCGGAGCACCTGGTGGAAACCCACGCAGACACAGGGAGAACGTGCAGACTCCACATAGACAGTGACTCTACCTGGAAATCGAACCCAGGTCCCTGGCGCTGTGAGGCAGCAGTGCTAACCACTGTGCCACCATGCCGCCCCGGGGGATTAGCAGGGTAAATACATTGGGTTACGGGGATAGGGCCTCTGTGGGATTGTTGTCAGTGCAGGCTCGATGGGCCAAATGGCCTCTGATGCGCGATTGATTCACATGGGAGGCTAGGACGTACCCGGGAATAAAGGCTTTTATTCACAACAAGATTGGAGCACACTACTTAACAATACTATCCCAGACTAAGGGCTACTAGGAAGTAGCAGTGACCTTTATACTCCTGTAAGAAGGCGGAGCCAAACGGAGTGTACCACATAAACAATAATAACAGGTGGGACACCCCAACAGTAACAAGAGTAACATATGTACAAGTACCCACAGTGGTCACCATCTATGGTTCACCACAGCCTCCTTCTGCACCGTAGGGATTCTGTGATTTAAGAGTGAATTTAATGAGGCTAAAGTATATTATGTGTTGCTGTCGATATGCCATTCTACATCCCCACACTAATCCCTCGCTTCCCTTAAAGCTTCCCCCAAGTCTTGTTCACCATGGAGAAGTATTGGTTCATCGGGTAAGGGCAGGAGGGCAAGGTGATCACCAGGAGGTTTACGTGACCTTATTTTTCCTGACATTTCACAAGGTTGTGAGTCAGACTTCCAGAGCCAGTTTCACCTGATTGCTTACAATGTCACATGAAGAGTGACACCCAGCTCTGACACCCATCCTGTTCCCTGCACTGCCTCTGTGTTGTTACGCTCTTCCTGGAGTCGGATAAGCCACAATCTTCTCCAACTAAATGGGGGAAAGAACAAAGCCATTTTCTTCAGCCCCCCCCCCCCCCAACTTAAACCTGGTACTCCTGCAGACACTGTACCGGAGCTGAAGCAGCTGATGACAATTATTCCAGACTGGTTCACTGCTGTTTTGCAAAAGGTTGCAGGAGTGTCAAAAAACAGCCACAATCTTCATTCAGCCGCATTTTGCCAGCTGGCAAACAGGAAATGGCTTAATACTGCATCACTTCATCAGGCGGCCACAGAATCTCTTTCACGCCGCAACACTGGATTTGCCCTTGTTTGCTGGTTTTAACCTGACACAGGCCTTTGGAAATCATCAACAAATATTTTTAGCCACAATCACATAATTGTTACAGCGCAGAAGGAGGCCACTCAGCCCATTGTGTCTGCACTGGCTCTCCAACTGAGCAATTAACTTAGTGCCATTCCCCCGCCCTTCTCTTCATAACCCTGCACGTCCTTCCTTTTCCAATAACAGTCTCATTCCTTATGGAATGCTTCGATCGATTGAACCTGCCTCCACCAGACTCCCATGCCAAACCTTGGAAAGAAGACTTTCCTCAGATCGCTTTTGCTTCTTTTGCCGATCTCTTCAGTCTGTGCCCTCTTGTTCTTTATGCTTTCACGAGTGGGAACGGTTTCTCTCTATCTACTCTGTCCGCACCCCTCATGATTTTGAATCAAATTTCTTCTTCGCATTCCCTTATCCAAGAAAGACATTCTGAACTTCTCCAATCCCTCTTTATAACTGAAGTTCCTCATCTCTGAAACTATTATTATGAATCTTGTCTGCGCAGTCTCTAATGTCTTCACATCCTTCTTAAGATTTGGTGCCCAGAACTGGATCCAATACTCCATCTGCAGCTAAATTGGGCAGCCCATTTGGGTGGCACGTTGGCACAGTGGTTAGCACTGCTGCCTCACAGTGCCAGGGACCTGGGTTTAATTCTGGCCTCGGGTCAGTGCTAGGTCCTGCCAAATTTTCTGCTCACACGTATCCAGTGTGCTCCCTGTAGCTGGTTAATATTTCTTTTTTATTCATTTACAGGATGTGGGTGCCGTAGCTTAGGCCCACATTTAGTTCCCACCCCTAGTTTGCCCTTCAGAAGGGGGGTGGTGAACTGACTTCTTGAACTGCTCCAGTCCCTGAGGTGTAGATACACCCACATTGTTAGGGAGGGAATTCCAGGATTTTGACCCAGCAACAGTGAAGGAATGGTGATATATTTCCAAGTCAGGATGCTAAGTGACTTGGAAGGTAACTTCTAGGTGGTGGTGCTCCCAGGTATATGTTGCTACCAGAGCAGGTCAAAGGCTAAGAATCCTGCGGCGAGTAACTCACCTCCTGACTCTCCAAAGCCTGTCCACCATCTAAAAGGCACAGGTCAGGAGTATGATAGAATACTCCCCCCTGACCTGTGTGAGTGCAGCTCCAACAACACTCAAGCAGATCAGACCCATCCAGGACAAAGGTCCTTTAGGTGGTAGTGAGTTTGGAAGGTGCTGTCTAAGGAGCCTTGGTGAGTTCCAGCAGTACATTGTAGATGGTACACACGGCTGCCACTGTTCGTCAGTGGTGAAGGGATTGAATGTTTGCAGAAGGGGTAGCAATCGAGTGGGCTGCTTTGTCCTGGATGGGTCGGATCTGCTTGAGTGTTGTTGGAGCTGCATTCACCCAGGCAAGGGGGGAGTATTCTATCATACTCCTGACTTGTGCCTTTTAGATGGTGGACAGGCTTTGGAGAGTCAGGAGGTGAGTTACTCACCACAGGATTCTATGCCTTTGACCTGCTCTGGTAGCCACAGTATGTATATGGTTAGTCCAGTTCTGATTCTGGTCAATAGTAACCTTCAGGATGTTGATATTGGGGGATTCAGCGATGATAATGCCATTGAATTTCAACCATAGAATCCTTACAGTTCAAAAAGGGGTCATTTGGCCCATCGACTTCACACCGACTCTCCAAAAGAGCATCCACCTAGGCCCTCCACTCTGCCCTATCCCCTCCACTCTGCCCTCCCTGAGACCATGGCTAATCCACCTAACATTCATATCATTGGGCACCAAGGGGCAATCTTAGCATGGCCAATCCCCCTAATCTGCACATCTTTGGACTATGAGAGGAAACTGGAGCACCCGGAGGAAACCCACACAGACATGGGGTAAACGTGCAAACTCCACACAGTCACCCATGGCTAGAATCGAACCCGGATCCTTGACACTATTATGCCCCAAGGGGCAATAGTTAGATCCTGTCTTGTTGGAAATGGTCATAGCCTGGTTCTTGTGGCGCAAATGTTACTTGCGGCTCGTCAGCCCAAGCTTGGAATTGTCCAGGTCTTGCTGTATTTGGACATAGACTGCTTCGGTATCTGAGGAGTCACGAGTGATGTTGAACATTGTGCAGTCCTCAGCGAACATCCCCACTTCTGACTTTATGATACAATGATGAAGCAGCTGAAGAAGCTTGGGCCTGGGACACTACCCTGAAGAACTCCTGCAATGATGTCCTGGAATTGAGATGATTGACCTCCAACAACCGCAACCATTTTCCCTTGTGCCAGGTATGACTCTAACTAGCGGAAGGTTTTCCCCTGATTCCCAATGACTCCAGTTTAGCTAGTGCTCCCTGGTGCCACAGTTGGTCAAATGTTGCCTTGATGTCAAGTGCGCTATGCAAAGGGATTGTATTTTGAACATGAAAATGAAGGTACTTTAAGGGAGATGATGTAAGATTCTTGACACTACTTGCATCTCAATCACGTACTACATTGTGATTAAACTGGGAATGCAGTGGGACTCCGTAACCACCCTAAGCTCTTGCAAATTAAGCAATAAGCAAGTCTTTTCATAGTGCGTTATTAAGTAGGAAAAGTTTAATTCTTTTCCTCATTAATAACTTACCAGTCTGTGTTCTATAAGTACGGTCTCAAATCGCTTGGTGTTTTTGCAGTTGCTCTTGGCAACCAGATAATCTTCGAATAGGAACATGCCATTCCAGAAATGACGGCCATCCAGCCGTTCCTTAGCATTTTAATAACTCTGCGCTGTTCTGTTCTTCTGTAAAACAACATAAATATTTAGTCTTGTTACTACCCAGTATTAAGCACCCTTGTAAAAACCATGTTCTCACTCAGTAAACATCAAAACATTTTTTTTTGGTTTTTAACTCTCCTCTCCACCCCCACCCCCCCCCCTCCAACCTCCCCAAGTTCTGACAAATGTAGACTGTGCTGCCAAGGCTGAATTGTACAACGCATATTTGGCAGTGGACTGGTTTATAAATCACTGCTTTATTATTTTTTAATGAGCAGCCTGAGTGTTATTGAAATATCGGATTCAGGGTTTCCATAATGAAGGAATACAGCGAGTAACACCATCCAATAACTTCCCCCCACCAGGATGTGTCAGTTCCCCTCGCAGTGCGTTCGTGTCACTTTTTTCCCCCTCATCAGTTTTCACAACTGTCTGGGATCTTCTGGCAAGACGTCTAAGGTGACCGCCGCATTGTATGACTCAGTACAGAGTGAAACCACCGTGTCACTTTATACCACCCCTCCCCCTTTCCGAAGAGCAGCTTTCCCTCAGTGGCTTTTCAGTCTGGCAATGCTTCAACACTTACACATTCAAGTGCATTAAAATTAATGAATGGTAAACTTGGACTTGCAACTCCAGCTATAACAGGAAACACAAATCCCTGACCCCAGGTGATCATGATTTTCTAAGCAAGAACGAGCAGCCCTGAGCACGTGTGCGCAATGGGAACTGCCAATTTTCTGATTGCCGCATAAAAAGGGTCATTAGGTGGGTTAACAACGGGAAGGAATCAATCCATACCCTCGCACCATATAATTCTGTCCACAAAAGGTAGGCTGGGTTTATGAAATGAACTAAATCGCAGGATCACAAAATTATTATCAAGGGCGGCACGGTGGCACAGTGGTTAGCACTGCTGCCTCACAATGCCAGGGGCCTGGGTTCGATTCCCGGTTTGGGTCGCTGTCTGTGCGGAGTCTGCACGTTCTCCCCCGTGTCTGCGTGGGTTTCCTCCGGGTGCTCCGGTTTCCTCCCATAGTCCGAAAGACGTGCTGGTTAGGTGCATTGGGCCATGCTAAATTCTCCCTCGGTGTACCCGAACACGCCGGAGTGTGGCGACTAGGGGATTTTCACAGTAACTTCATTGCAGTGTTGATATAAGCCTACCTGTCACACTAATAAAATAAACTTTAAGCTAATGATGGCGCAGACGGAAGCCATTTGGCCCATTGTGTCTGCACCTGCTCTCCAAACGAGCATCTTGGCTTAGAGACATCCCCCTGCCTTTCCCCCATACCCCTGCACATCGTTTCTGTTCAAGTAATCAGTTAATGTCCTCTTGAATGTCTCGATTGAGCCTGTCTCCACACTTTCAGGCTGTGCCTTCCAGATCCGAACCACTCATTGCGTCAAAAGATTTTAATCAGATTAGGGCACTTGTTTAAAGATATGCAGACAACATCTGTAGAAAAATATGCTTAATTGATTGAAAAGGTGCCTGAAATACTGTACTGCTGAACCTCATTACAAAAGAAAACAGTAAGAATACAGTAGGCCTGTCAATAAAACACCTCACACTAATTGTATTGGGTGCTTCTGGGCACTTGACAAGAAAATATTTTCCATAGATTCTCATCACGAACAAAGGGAAATTAAACTGTGTCAAAATCACACACAAAGGATTTTAAACAGAGGGTGAAATTTTAAATACGACCCCAGCAAGGCAGTGAACTATAGGACAGAAATAAATTTATCATTCAGTTCCTCGAGCATGTTCCGCCATTTAATTAGATCATGGCTGATGGATACCTCATCTCCATTTACTTAAATGTGAACCATTCCCATAGCATAAGAAAAATGTCCGCTGAGTTATGACTTGGACACTTCAATCGATCCAGCAGTTACTGCCTTTTGCGGGAGGGAATTTCTTTTTTCCATTATCCTTTGTGTGAAAACTTCTTCCTAATTTTGCTGCTGAGTGGGCTGGCTCGAATATTAAATTTGTCCCCCCTTGTTCTGGATTTTCCATCAGAAAAAATATCCTGTCCGCATCCACTTGATTGAATTCTGGTCTGAGTTTGAATTCTGTAATTAGATCACCCGTGACCTTTAAACTCATGGGATCATGAGGCACATTTATGCAACCTGTCCTCAGAATTTATCCCTTTCCCTTCTGGTTAACATTCCGATGAATCTGCACTCTACTCCCTTCAAGACCCGTTTATTCTTCACGAGCTCCAGCACCCAAAGCTGAACGCAGTCCTGCAGATGAGGAACAAGTCTTTACAGCTGAAAATCTAACCCCTTCGAGATAAAGGTTAACATTCCGTGAGCCTTTTTAATTAGTTTTCTGTACCTTTTCACTAGCTTTTAGTGATTTTTGTATCTAGATAATCCCTTTGCTAAAATATCATTGAATCCACACCCCCCCCCCCCCACCCCGCCCCCCCGGATCCACCTAACCACATCTTTGGACTGTAGGAAGAAACTGGAGCACCCGGAGGAAACCCATGCAGACACGGGGAGAATGTGTAAACTCCACACAGTCACTCAAGGCCAGAATCGAACCTTGGTCCCTGAAGCTGTGAGGCAGCAGTGCTAACCACTGTGTCACCCATATCTCTCTGTAACTTCCTTCTCCCACTTATGCAACTTGCCATGGGTGAGATTCTCCAATCTCATCTGTGGCTGCCCTGTTATAATGTAACCAATAATAACATCAGAATCTGTTATAATGTAACCAACGGTAATATGTGGTGGCACAGTGGTTAGCACTGCTGTCTCACAGCGCCCGGGACCCAGGTTCGATTCCCAGCTTGGGTCACTGTCTGTGTGGAGTCTGCACGTTCTCCCCGCGTCTGCGTGGGTTTCCTCCGGGTGCTCCGGTTTCCTCCCACAGTCCAAAGAAGTGCCGGTTAGGTGCACTGGCCATGATAAATTCTCCCTCAGTATACCCGAACAGACGCCGGACTGTGGCAACTGGAGGATTTTCACAGTAACTTCATTGCAGTGTTAATGTAAGCCTACTTGTGACTAATCAATAAATAAACTTTAAACTTTGCTGTGAGGGTCAGCTGACCAGTTGACCCAGGAGACAATGTAACCAATGGCAAAATGATGTGGCGGTCAGCTGACCAGCTGAACCAGTATAAAGAGAAAGCAGATGGGAATTGTGGGGAGATTGTATGGCGTCAAGTGTTGGAGTAATGAAGTTTCCTTATTAAATCTTTTTCTTTGATTTACTTTCTGAAGTTAATTCTTTTATTGCTTGCAACTGAAGTATCCTTTACTGCTGGAAAATCATGTCCCACTGCCAGCAAGAATGGAGAATTTGGAGCTCAGCCAATACTCCATTCAGTGCAGCGGGACCGGAGAATCCCAACCACGGGTGAGGCCGGAGACTTCTGGCATGTTTCCTAACTGTGAGCAATCTGCAAACAGCTCTCCGTTCCGTCATCCAAATCAAAGGTATAGATATAAATGCTGGAAGGGAAAGGCCTCAAGTGCAGATTCACAGTGAACATGACTTCCCTCATCCTGTAAATCACACATTCTCCGTTTCACTAATTCTGTTTTCAACTCTCAGCCAATGATTAAAAACAGAAACAGGAAAATACCAGCATTGTTGAGCAAGGTGTGATTGTTCCATCTTTCCCATTCCTGAAACATTGTGCCACGTCAGGGCTCTGTGAAACCTGGGGAGCCAGTTATGCAGTGCCATGCTGGAAATGCCATGGTCAGCGTGAGGAGTTGTCTCGCCAACTGAGCATTGCTGTGAGACTTCTTCCGTTTTCCAGCAGGCATCGTCACCTACAGCAGCGCAGCTCCACAACTGAAAACAACGAGACCTGGAAAAATACCATTCCCAGTTAAAGATAAAACAGGCCGCAGACATTAGCCGGTGTGATGGCTTCAACCAGGCTAATGAGGTTGGCCTGCTGGAGTCTGAACTCCCTGACCGAGAGCCGTCAGGCTCTGTGGCTTAGTTGGTTAAAGCACCTGTATAGTAAACAGTAAATCCTGGGTTCAAATCCTAGCAGAGACTTAACTCCCATATTGATCTGCACAATTGCTCAAGGGGAAATATCCATTTCTAACAAAAGATGTCCCTGATTGAGTCCTAATTGATGGCCCAATCAGCGAGCCTCATATTCACTATTTAAAGCAGGTGTGTCAGTGTCTCTCCCTGCTGTCGCAGGAAGTTTAACTGAGCGCGCTGGGTTGTACAGTATGTTGTGTAAATAAAGGATCTTTAATTGGGGACCTTCGCCTCTGTTTACCTATGCCTTTATTAGACGGGGCACAGAATATAAAAGTTGGCATATGATGTTGCGGCTGTATAGAATGTTGGTTAGGCCACATTTGGAATACTGCATCCAGTTCTGGTCGCCACACTACCAGAAGGACGTGAAGGCTTTGGAGAGAGTACAGAGAAGGTTTACCAGGATGTTGCCTGGTATGGAGGGTCTCAGCTATGAGGAGAGATTGGGTGGACTGGGGTTGTTCTCCCTGGAAAGACGGAGGATGAGGGGCGACCTAATAGAGGAGTATAAAATTATGAAGGGCACAGATAGGGTGAACAATGGGAAGCTTTTTCACAGGTTCAAGGTGAGGAGGGCAAGGTTCAACACAGATGTCAGGGGGACGTATTTTACACAGAGGGTGGTGGGGGCCTGGAATGCACTGCCAAGCAAGGTGATTGAGGCGGACACGCTGGGATCGTTTAAGACTTATCTAGATAGCCACATGAACAGACTGAGAATAGAGGGATACAAACGAATGGTCTAGTTGGGCACATGAGCGGCACAGGCTTGGAGGGCCGAAGGGCCTGTTCCTGTGCTGTATTGTTCTTTGTTCTTTGTTCTTATTACAACCAGTAAACCTTCACTGGCCAGAGCAACCAAGATGCAAGGTTGCTTTCTTACTCCTTCGTAGCACTGCTTCCTCACAGTGCCAGGGACCCAGGTTCAATTTCTGGACCTGGGTGACTGTCTGTGTGGAGTTTGCACATTCTCCTCGTGTCTGTGTGGGTTTCCTCCAGGTGCTCCGGTTTCCTCCCACAGTCTAAAGATGTGTGGGCTAGGCGGATTAGCCATACTGAATTGCCCCTTAGTGTCCCAAGATATGCAGATCAGGGGCATTGACCATGCTAAAAAATTGCCCTTTAGTGTCCCAAGATGTATAGGTTAGGGGGATTAGGGGGGTAAATATGTGGAATTATGGAGATTGGGTGGGGAGTGGGCCATTCAATAAAATAAATTGTGCAGTTGCCAATATTTCAATGGATTAGTAAATAACCTTTAGTAATTATAATCTTGAGGAGTTTTACAGATGCACAAAAATCGTAGACAGAACAGATGATGATTTGGTAGCGGCCAAAATGTGTGTTTCTAAAGGTACTGCTCGGCAGACCTGTGACTGTGGAGGAACTTGAATGAACAGACTCCAAGAATGTCTCACTGGTTATTGCAATATTTTCAGCTAAGCGGACAGTAATTTTGAAAATTTATGTTCCACACAATGATTAGCTGCCAAAATGCAGAGCATACAAATTTCAAGAAGTTATTGAACTGAATTTGAATTGCATCATTACTCGTACTGCGCCAACTAGTTGCAATAACATGTCCCTAATGTAGTGAAACATCCCAAAATATTTCACAGGAGCATTATCAAAGAAAATGGGACATTGAGCGACAGCAATGGATATTAGGACAGTGGTCGATATTAAGGACCATCTTCAAGGTAGAAAGAGAGGGAGGGAGAGATGGAGATATTTAAGGATAGAATTCCAGATTTCCCCACCTATATTGGAAGGAAGGTCATTGATGAAGCAGCTGATGATGATTGGACCTAGGACACTAGCCTGAGGAACAGTGATGTCCTGGAGCTGAGGTGATTAACCTCCAACCAGCGGAGAGCTTTCCCCCGATTCCCATTGATTCCAGTTCTGAATGGGCTCCTTGATATTTGGGCTTCCAACTATAATATATCCTTGCCATCAGTAAGATTGCCTGCCCATTTCCATCTCTGGAAAATTAACTGACCTTTCTTTCCTGCCTCAGCTGATCTGCTGTAAAAGCCCTTATCCATGCCTTTGTTTTTTTTTATTTACTTATTTATTTACTAGTGTCACAAGTGGGCTGACATGAACACTGCATTGAAGTGACCATGAAAATCCCCTAGTCGCCACACTCTGGCACCTGTTCGGGTACACTGAAGATGAATTTAGCATGGCCAATGCACCTAACCAGCACATCTTTCAGACTGTGGGAGGAAACTGGAGCACCCAGAAGAAACCCACACACACACAGGGAGAACGTGCAGACTCCGCACAGACAGTGACCCAAGCCGAGAATCGAACACGGGTCCCTGGCACTGTGGGGCGGCAGTGCTAACCACTGTGCCACCCTGAACTGTCTGGTTCAGCTTCACACAACCTCAGGTAGAGGAATGGTGATTCGAGAATAGAGTTCGCGTGGTAGAGTTTGTGGTAGTGACTAAAAATAATGGCTATGATCTTCCCAATCAATATCCAGTTGGAGGAAATTTCTGTTCCTTCAGTGCTGAATGTTGGCCAAGCAGTCTGAAAATGTAGAGACAATGGAAGGCTCAGGATGGGTGGTGGTGATATGGAGCTGGGTGTAGCCAGGATATATGTGGAATTTAATGTTGCGTTTTCAGATATTGTCACCAAGGCAAAGCATATGAGTAAGAAATATTCTATGTTGTACCAAAATGTTGGTACAATATAAAATAAATAAGAACTTCTTTCTGATATTACTGCCTGTACCATACAGGGCTACGGACAAAATGCTGGAAAATGGGATTAGAATAGATAGATTCTAGATCAGGATTGTTGACCAGCGCAGACATGATGGACCAAAGGGCCTCTTTCTGTGCTGTAAACGCTATGCCTCTATCAAGACTAACACAAAACATATTGCTCCTAATCTTTTATTAGCAAATACAAGGAAGTATGGTATTCGCGTCTAGACTACAAAGGTGGTAGATTTAGAACCTTGTTTATGCTTTTCTTTATAAAACTTGTTTCTCACACACAAAATCAGGAAGACTCCATAGGCCTAGTGGATGGCACCTAGGAGTGAAAGTCCCAACCCCATTTCAGAAAAATCTGATTTTTACCAGCAGGGGAAGTGGGACGGGTGTGATTCACGCAGATGGGAAAACTGAACTCAGTAGAGCCATTTGAACATTGTGCTCAGTCCAAACAGATCCTATTTTGGCTGTTCCAAGACCTTTAACCTACACTGTGACAGTCATGAATTAATATTGCAGATGAAAACACTCTTGAAGGACATAGAATCTTACAGTGCAGAAGAAGAGCATTCAGTCAATTGGGTCTGCACCGACCACAATCCCACTCAGGCCCTATTCCCATACATTTACCCTAGCTAGTTCCCCTGACATGAAGGGGCAATTTAACATGGCCAATTGACCTAACCAGCACATCTTTGGGCTAGGGGAGGAAACCCATGCAGACACGGGGAGAATGTGCAAACTCCACACAGACAGCGACCCAAGCCGGAATCAAACCCGGGTCCCTGGCACTGTGAGGCAGCAGTGCGAACCACTGTGCCACCATGCCACCCAAAAATTGCAGTTAGCAGAGGATGGACATATATCATCTATTTAAGTGTGATGATTTGAAATGTTTTTTAAAAACTTACGCTGTCAGTAAGAGTTTAAGTAAAATACCATCAGCCAAAATATTTTTATTGACAAGCCATCTGGTATAGGATAGAAAAAAACTACCTGCTTCACAGTTTTATTTGGGATCTTTGTGACATTTCCCTGAGGGTTGTTATTATGTTATTACGAATGCTTGCCTGCATTTCAAAAGCTCTGATTATCTCAGCAGGGGATTCAGAGTTCAGAATTTGAACCACAGTTTAAATAGAATATCAAAGGATTAGCTGTTCGATGTATCTAGTGAATGGAAGAGTGTTTGCTTTTATAATGGACTAACCATCTGAGTCGGTTTAAAAACCTTAAATTGGTACATGACCGGGAGTTTTTCACTACCAAGTGTATATGAATGAGATTTGTAGTAGATGGTTTGAAATTTATGGCGCCTGAGGTCTGCCCCATGATTGACATTGGGTGAGTGGCTATGAAGGTGGCATGGGGGATATAAAGGGGCATGGTGGGGGTGAAGAAAACGATTTTGCATGGGATATGAGAGGGCATGGGGCTAGAGTAAGGGTGAGGGGTTGTGAGGAGTGAGAGCTAGTGGACTTAACAGCTTCAAAAGCAACTGGCACCAAATCCCAATGCACCAAGGCAAAACTTCTAGAAAGCCCTCACCCACAAAATGGATGCGGGTGGCACTTACCCACATGCATGGCAATCTATGATCTGCTTCCAGGGGGCAGCATGGTGGCAGCATGGTTAGCACTGCTTCCTCACAGCACCAGGGACCCGGGTTCAATTGCAGCCTCAGGTGACTGTGTGGAGTTTGCACATTCCCCCCGTGTCTACATGGGTTTCTTCCGGGTGCTCTGACTTCCTCCCACAGTCCAAAGATGTGCGGGTTTGGTTGATTGGCCACAGTAAAATGCCCCTTAGTGTCAGGGGAAGGTAAATAAGTGGGGTTATGGGGATAGGATCTGAGTGGCATTGTGGTCAGTGCAGACTCGATGGGTCAAATGGCCTTTTTCTGCACTGTAAGGGGTCTATGGTTCTCTGATGGACCCAACTCCATTCCCCTCCATCTTCTCTGGGGGAAACATCTGGCTCTAACAGAGCTCTCTAAACCGAGATGGGTCTGCCAAGGTGGGAAATTACCCAACTCAAACTACCCACCTCGATAGTGAAATTATAAACCCGAGTATCATAGCAAAACTAACCTGATTGCCATAACACTCGCACATTGAGATGACATGACAATGGGCTGCATGAGTAACACTGATTGTAGAAAGGACAGCTCCAGGGTCCCGGGTTCGATTCCCGGCTCGGGTCACTGTCTGTGTGGAGTTTGCACATTCTCCTCGTGTTTGCGTGGGTTTCCTCCGGGTGCTCCGGTTTCCTCCCACAGTCCAAAGATGTGCGGGTTAGGTTGATTGGCCAGGTTAAAATTGCCCCTGAGATGCGTAGGTTAGAGGGATTAGCGGGTAAATATGTGGGGGTAGGGCCTGGGTGGGATTGTGGTCGGTGCAGACTCGATGGGCCGAATGGCCTCCTTCTGCACTGTAGGGTTTCTATGATTTCTATGACAAGAATTGATCACCAGTACGTCAAACTGCATCATGAATGGTTTAATTAGGAGACTAAAAGCACCAGTTTTCATCAATCAGAACAACACGACACCATTAGTCTTGTTAGCAATGTTGCCTTCTACTGATCTTACAAATCATTCTGGATTTTCTAGCCAAAACAAGTTGGATCTGAATCAGTAGCTTGTATTCATCCACAGTGCATGCCATGACTTTTTTTCTTCACCTCATGGCTTTGAGCTTGAAATCCATGCTTTTATGATGAGAGTGTTCATTTTATAGTCCAGCTTTGCTATATGCTGGTACACTCAGTACTGTAGTAAAGCCCATGTTAATACGCACACCTTCTTGTTGATGACCAAGCTTCATTTTCTTCTGGCTTTTAAAAAAAAGAGTCCAGACTTTTGCTTCTCCAAACCCTCTGCAACAGGAACTACTATAATCTCTTTGCTTACGTCTCCTTTTTGTGCTGAAGGGAAGACCTGTTATGTTTTCTCTGCCATGTGCTTTGCACCATCTACTTAGTTACTGATAAAGTGATTGTTACGCTTTCCAGCTCTGATTTGAGATATTTTTGGAGGTTCACCACATGCTGCTTGATTATGTGACATGGGCCACCCTTTGCAAATGTCACTGCATTTACTTTATAAAGGTCGGGTTCCCAGTCATCAGGTACCTTACATCGTGATTTGGCACAGGCAACTGTTTTTACACAAAGCTCCGAGAGCCAAGAAGCCATCTGTGAATAGATGAGGAAAGTACACAGACACAAAACGCAGGTGCAAACTACATTGCAAAGAGCAAACTCGACTTTTCTCCCTGAGTACTTCAGAGTACTTAAGGATGTGGTCCTGGAAATAGTAGATCCATTGGTGGTTACTTTCCAAAACTCTTTGGACGCTGGACTGGTTCCTACAGATTGGAGGGTAGCTAATGAAAGCCCGCTATTCAAAAAGGAAGGTAGAGAGAAAACAGGGAACTATAGACCAGTGAGCCTAACGTCGGTACTGGGGAAGTTGTTGGAGTCCATTATCAAGGATTTCATAACTCAGCATTTGGAAGGCAGTGATATAATCAGATAGTCAGTATGGATTTACAAAAGGGAAATCATGCTTGATGAATCTATTGGAATTCTTTGATGTAACTCATAGAGTTGACCAAGGAGAACCAGTGGATGTTGTTTATTTAGACTTACAGAAGGCTTTCAACAAGGTCTCACATAACAGACTATTATAAGAACATAAGAACATAAGAAATAGGAGCAGGAGTAGGCCATCTAGCCCCTCGAGCCTGCCCCGCCATTCAATAAGATCATGGCTGATCTGACGTGGATCAGTACCACTTACCCGCCTGATCCCCATAATCCTTAATTCCCTTACCGATCAGGAATCCATCCATCCGCGCTTTAAACATATTCAGCGAGGTAGCCTCCACCACCTCAGTGGGCAGAGAATTCCAGAGATTCACCACCCTCTGGGAGAAGAAGTTCCTCCTCAACTCTGTCTTAAACCGACCCCCCTTTATTTTGAGGCTGTGTCCTCTAGTTTTAACTTCCTTACTAAGTGGAAAGAATCTCTCCGCGTCCACCCTATCCAGCCCCCGCATTATCTTATAAGTCTCCATAAGATCCCCCCTCATCCTTCTAAACTCCAACGAGTACAAACCCAATCTCCTCAGCCTCTCCTCATAATCCAAACCCCTCATCTCCGGTATCAACCTGGTGAACCTTCTCTGCACTCCCTCCAATGCCAATATATCCTTCCTCATATAAGGGGACCAATACTGCACACAGTATTCCAGCTGCGGCCTCACCAATGCCCTGTACAGGTGCATCAAGACATCCCTGCTTTTATATTCTATCCCCCTCGCAACATAGGCCAACATCCCATTTGCCTTCTTGATCACCTGTTGTACCCCAGGTCCCTTTGCATGGTAGCATGTTTTAATTATGTAAAGTTAAAGCGTAGGGGATTGCAGGCAATGTCTCGAGATGGATAGAAAGCTGGTTAGCAGATAGGAAGCAAAGAGTTGGCATAAACGGGTCTTCTTCTGATTGGTAATCAGTGATTAGTGGGGTTCCACAGGGATCTTTGCTAGGAATCCAATTGTTCACATTATATATTCATGATTTGGAAGAGGGAACTGAATGTATTTTCTCCAAATTTTCAGATGATACAAAATTGGGTGGGAGGGTGAGCTGTGAGGAGATGCTTCAGCGTGATTTGGACAGGCTGTCTGTGTGGGCATATGCATGGCAGATGCAGTATAATGTAGATAAATGTGTGGTTGTCCACTTTGGTAGCAATAATAGGAAGACAGATTATTACTTGAATGGGTGTAAATTGAGAGAGGTGGATATTCAGCGAGACATTGGTGTCCTTGTGTAGCAGTCGCTGAAACTAAGCATGCAGGTACAACAGGCAGTAAAGGCGGCAAATTATATGTTGGCCTTCATAGCGAGAGGATTTGAAATAGGGATAGGAATGTTTTGCTGCAATTGTACAAGGTGTTGGTGAGGCCACATTTGGAGTATTGTGTGCAGTTTTGGTGTCCTTATCTGAGGAAGGATGTCCTTGCTATAGAGGGAGTGCAGCAAAGGTTTACTAGGCTGATTCCTGGAATGGCAGGTCTGTCATATGAAGAGAGATTAAGTCAGTTAGGATAATATTCACTGGAGTTTTGAAGAGTGCGAGGGGATCTCATAGAAACTCATAAAATACTAACAGGGCTAGACAGGGTAGATTCAGAAAGAATATTCCGAATGGTGGGGGAGTCCAGAACTAGGGGATTGCAGGCAATGTCTTGAGATGGATAGAAAGCTGAGGTGAGGAGAAATTTCTTCACTCGGAGGGTGGTGACTGTGTGGAATTCACTTCGGGGCGGCACGGTAGCACAGTGGTTAGCACTGCTGCTTCACAGCTCCCGGGACCTGGGTTCGATTCCCAGCTTCGGTCACTGTCTGAGTGGAGTTTGCACATTCTCCTCGTGTCTGCGTGGGTTTCCTCCGGGTGCTCCAGTTTCCTCCCACAGTCCAAAGATGTGCGGGTTAGGTTGATTGGCCATGCTAAAATTGCCCCTTAGTGTCCTGAGATGCGTAGGTTAGAGGGATTAGTGGGTAAATATGTAGGGATATGGGGTAGGGCCTGGGTGGGATTGTGGCCTGTGCAGACATGATGGGCCGAATGGCCTCTTTCTGTGGTGTAGGGATTCTATGATTCAATGACTACCACAGAATGTAGTTGAGGCCAAAACGTTGTCTGATTTCAAGAGGAAATTAGATATAGCTTTCAGGGCTAAAGGGAATCAATGGATATGGGGGGGAACAGGATATTGAATTTGATGATCAGCCATGATCAAAATGAATGGTGGAGCAGGCTTGAAGGGCCGAATGGCCTACTCCTGCTTCTCATTTCTATGTTTTTATGATTGCTTGAAGCAGTGCTCGGAAGATTCATCTCCCATTCTGGAAGAATCCTGGACAATATTAATCTGGGCCCCAGCGATGATTCCTGGTCACCCCTCAGCATGTGGCCCTCAGATGAAGCCACTTGTAAACACCACTGCTTTATTCCCTTTTGGCAATTTCTTACTCATCTCCTGTTTTCACCTTCACTGTCCACAGTTAACAATTGTCTAAGGGCTGTTTTTTAAAGTTTTAAAATTTACTTATTAAGGTCACAAATAGGCTTACATTAACATTGCAATGAAGTTACTGTGAAAATCCCCTAGTCACCACACTCCGGCGCCTGTTCAGGTACATGGAGTGAGAACTTAGCATGGGCAATGCACCTAACCAGCACGTCTTTTGGACTGTGGGAGGAATCCGGAGCACCCGGAGGAAACCCACGCAGACACGGGGAGAACATGCAGACTCCGCACAGACAGTGACCCAATCCAGGAATCAAACCCGGGTCCCTGGCGCTGTAATGCAGCAGTGCTAACCATTGTGGTTGTGTAGGGGATCACAAGCAAAGTGCTTTAAGTGCGAGTTTAATTTGCATTTCTGGATATCGAATGAACGCCTGCCTGACTGAGCTCAGTAAATATTGCCACTTCTCAACAACACCAAAATCAGCAGCTGCCACTCAGTCTCTCCTTTCTGCTCCCGACACTGAGTGACATATGGCGATAAACCTCCTTTCAAAGGCATCATGTTGGCAGCTAACTTCAACTGATCATCCGGTTCACCAAAGATATTTGCACAAAACCAACTTGCAAATTAAATCAGCAGCTATGAGAAGCAATCAGGTAAGCTCCTGAACTAAATCAGGCAAGGGAGAGACTTTAGGGATGGAAAAGGTGACAGACAGAAGAAGCGCAACAGAATTGTAACAGACCACCGCCAACATAATCATCCGATCCACAAGAAGAAAAACAAAGCAAGTCAGAGAAAGGGGTGTACACGCGGCTTGCAAAAGTCCTGGTGTTTAACGGAGGAAAGTTGGCAACCTTGGTGACCACACAGGGAGTTCTGAGTCACGCAGTCCTGTTTCTGCAATGATGAAAACAAACCTTAACAAAGCAAAAAACATAAAATGCTGCATATACATCAGTTTTGCATTCCCATATACAAAAAGAATTTGTTTGATACAATCACACACATGCTGGCACTGGATTCTAAAGGTGCACCCCTATTAAAAGCTGGACTGGTGAAAGGGTGACAACATGATAGAATCATAAACTCCTACAGCGCAGAAGGAGGCCATTCAGCCCATCGAATCTGCACGGACCACAATCCCTCCCAGGTCCTATCCCCATTACCCCATGCATTTATCCTAATCCCCTGACACTATGGAGCAACTTAGCATGGCCAATCTACCTAACCTGTACATCTTTGGACTGTGGGGGGAAACCGGAGCACCTGGAGAAAACCCACGCAGACACGGGGAGAACACGTAAACTCCACACAGACAGTGACCCAAGCCAGGAGTCGAACCCGGGTCTCTGGCGCTGTGAGGCAACAGTGCTAACCACTGTGCCACCATGCAGTCCAATCATACACATAGCAACCCTCTTGCAGTTTTATGCTTCATTTAAAGTGCTGTTATATGCACTAAATATTATTGATTCTATCTCATTAAGGGTAAAATAAATAGAAAACAAGGACAAATAAAACAATCTTATCAGCATTCCATAAATGCGTGAAGAACTCCTACCGATTTGCAATTTAAATCTTCCAGGGTTAACTTGAATCTAAAATTATGTCATGGAATTCTAAAATACCAGCTGTTATTTTAACAGAGTTCTTTGCTTTATTGGCTTGATGCCAATCTATCTACTTATTTGGACTCTGATAGCTGGCAATTGTATTTGAGGGGATGATGGGCAATTGCCAAGAATCAAGGCAAATCCTCTGCATATGATAGTACAGGCAACTGCGCTATGGCACCGTCTGGCACCACCTCACTCTGCAGAGCGCATGGCTAGCAGAGGTGAATGAAGCCCTTCAAGGGGAGAGAATCTGTTAACAAAATTTGTTAGACCTTGTCAAGTTTTTTTCAACGTGGCAAACAAATACACTTCCCTTGATGATCATGGTTCGATTGCTGGAAGTAAAACCACAATTTCCAGTTCACAAACATTCTGCCATTGCCAGAAACGTGGAGGAGCCAGCAGCATGCTTCTCACCTGTTAAAAGGGCAACTGGCAGGGCAGAATCTGGCGTGGACCTGGACACTCGTTCGCCCACCTGATTCAATTTTCAGGCACACAATAAAGATGGAAGGGCCGGTGATATGTTGCCGGATGTAGGAGTTATTGGGCACAAGTGTGATCCAGGGCAAGCAAAGGTTTGGAAAATGAGTTCACAGAGTCTGTAGTGATTGTCAGTGGCTTGAGGAGCTTTAACTCAGAGTTGAACTCAGCTGGAGGCCGAGCTGAATGACCAACTGAATATTGAACGGTATTTGACATTTCAAATTGAGACGGTCGAAAACGATGGTGGGGTAGCTCTGTTAATCAAGGATATCAGTAATACAATGGTGAGAGATGAACTTAGCTCAAAAGAGCAAGATGAAGAGTCAGTCTGGATAGAGATAGGAAACAGGAAAAAGAGGTCACTAGTGAGAATAATTCGCAGATCACCTAACAGTCGTTACTGATTGATTTGATTTATTATTGTCACATGTATTGGAGGAGCGGCTGAAAAATCCTGCCCAATGTGTTCAGTGAATGGAGCCCCCTATAGGTCAACAGAGAATCTTTTCATTACTATCCACCCAGACTGTCATTGTTTACCAGATTAGTGAGAGTTATGTTAATTGCTTTAAATCAGCATTTTGCTTTTTCTCCCCTTTGCGTGTTCCTCTTATACATCCCAGGGATTAAAGCCCAAATTTAATTACTCACAGCCGAAAGCTGCAGAATTTTGAAGAACCAATCGGTAATGTACTTGTCTGCTGCGGTATTACCATTGTGCAGCATCTCAATTGTATTGAACTGAATTGATTCGATTTATTATTGTCACATTGACTGGGAAACGATGAAAAGTAATGTTTCTAGGGTGCTATACAGACAAAGCTAACCGTTTATAGTGTACATAGGGGAGAAGGGAAAGATAGGGTGCAGAATATAGCGTTGCAGTTACAGGTAGGGTGAAGAGAAGGATCGGCTTAATATATGATAGGACCCTACAAAAGTTTGATGGCAGCAGGGAAGAAGCTGTTCATGACTCTGTTGGTACATGTTTTTAGACTTTCGTATCTTTTCCACCACGGAAGAAGGTGGAAGTGAGTATGTCCAGGGTGTGTGGGGTCCTTGATTATGCTGGCTGCTTTCCCAAAGTGTAGAAGTGGCAAGTGTAGATAGAGTCAATGGATGGGAGGCTGGTTTGCGTGATGACTGGGCTTCGTTCATGACCCTTTGTAGTTGCCTACGATCTTGGGCAGAGCAGGAGCCATACCAAGCTGTGATACAACCAGAAAGAATGTTTTCTATGGTGCATCTGTAAAAGTTGGGGAGAGTCATAGCGGACATGCCGAATTTCCTTAGCTTCCAGGGACCAGGACAGGTTGTTGGTGATCTGGTCACCTAGAAACTTGAAGCTGTCGACCATTTCTACTTCATCCCCATTGATATAGACAGGGGCATGTTCTCCTGAGGCCAATGACTATTTCCTCCGTTTTGCTGACATTGCAAGAGAAATTATTGTCATCACACCATTTCACCAGATTCTCTATCTCTTTCCTGTACTCCGTCCAGGAGCACGAGCACAGCATTGTAGTCTGATTTGCCAAGTTGTGGGTGGGCGATGGAGCGGTTGGCATGCTTGTGTAGCCGTTGTCTAGAATCTTTGGGCCTCTGGTGGAACAGAAGACATGTTGGTGGTAGTTTGGTAGGACGCTCTTGAGCTTGGCCTGATTAAAGTCCCCAGCCACAATGAACCAGATGCTCACACTAATACCAAAATCAAATGTAAAAGTTGGGGTCTAGGCTAACTTCATAAATTACTGGACAGCACGTGGCACAGTGGTTAGCACTGCTGCCTCACAGCACCAAGGTCCCAAGTTCAATTCCTGGTTTGGGTCATTGGCTGTGTGGAGTTTGCACATTCTCCCCCTGTCTGTGTGGGTTTCCTCCGGGTGCTCTGGTTTCCTCCCACAGACTGAAAGATGTGCTGGTTAGGTGCATTGGCCAGACTAAATTCTCCCTCAGTGTACCCGAACTGGCGCTGGTGTGTGGCGACTTCAGTATTTTCACAGTAACTTCATTGCAGTGTTAATGTAAGCCTTACTTGTGACTAATAAATAAACTTTACTTTACTTTTTTTACCTTGGAGTTTCCAGTTTGTTCCTTCACAGCAAGCACAAACCCACTAAAGGACCGCAGGGGTCAAGGTAATGGAGCAGTCCAGGAGATGCAGCGGCGGCAGCAACAGCAAGACCGGCCGGGGCAGCTATGTTAGCAAGAGTGGGGAGGAAGTTCATTTGTGTGTGTGTGTGAATGAGAAGGAACCCTGAGACAGGCACCAGAACTCTACCACCTTGCCTGCCACGGAATCAGAGCAGGCAAGGATCCAACAACGGAAATTTCCGTTGACCTCGGGCGGGAATTTCCGGTCTCGCTCGAGCGAGGCTATAAAATCCCACTCAGGGAGTGAGCAGGACACACACCAATACACACACCCACACAGGCTGCTCAGTACAAGGGCACATAGACACACACCCTCCAGGTGTTTGGCCAGAAAAATCCTATCTAGTTAAGTGGTAGTTTCCTGTCTGATCAATGTCGGACATAACACTGATTGGAAGATTTGGGCCGAGGTGTAGAGCACATGATCGTGAGTCATTCCGAACCGTAACCTTGAAAACTATTCTATGTTGTACAGTCAACCAGGAAATGTTTCCAGATTAAAACCATTCTCATCAGCAACAAAACAGATCTACGTTTGCCCTGTTCATCTGCAAGTTATTTGAATCCAATCACTCCACTGTAAGGGCGGCAATAGCCACTTTAAGGGCGGTTACAGCCCACTGCAAGGGCAGTCACAGCCCACTGCAAGGGCAGTTACAGCCCACTGCAAGGGCAGTCACAGCCCACCCATTGTAAGGGTGGCAATAGCCCCCACTGTAAGGATGGTTATAGCCCACTGTTAGGACAGTTATAGCCCACCGTAAGGATGGCTGTAGCCCACCGTAAGGACGGTTATAGCCCACTGTAAGGGTGGTTATAGCACACTGTAAGGGCGGTTATAGCTCACCGTAAGGGTGGTTATAGCTCACTGTAAGGGCAGTTATAACCCACTGTAAGGACGGTTATAGCTCACTGTAAGGGCGGTTATAACCCACTGTAAGGATGGTTATAGCTCACTGTAAGGGCGGTTATAGCTCACTGTAAGGACGGTTACAGCCCACTGTAAGGACGGTTACAGCCCACTGTAAGGGCAGTTACAGCCCACTGAAATACCTGATTCCCAACCACCATTCCCCTCCCTACAACATTTCTCCTTCTTCCTATTACCTTGAACCTCACCTAATATTAACTGTTCTTGCATTTCTTGGCAGCGTCAGTGCTGAAATGTTTGTTCCTTCTCTTGTCACCGTGCTGAGCAACTGACCCGAATCACAGCTGCTTGGAGAATTGCTAAGTGGAGGCAAAGAATTTCCCTTTCCTTTGCACCGCAGAAAAGCTCACTTCATGAGAGCAAAAGAGAAAAAGACAAATTACATCAGGTCTTAATCCCTGTTACACTGCCCAGACATTTCCTGTGGATCCCTTGAAGGCGTGGGGTTAGGTAGAGAAGTCATGCTCCTAGAAGGCACAGCTATGTAAATGAGGCATGAGGGCCCTCAATCAACTGAACCACATTATGTTATAATTATTACTTATATATGGCTCATGTGCAGTGGGTCAAAAAAATGACAGCTAGAAAGACTTAGAAAAATAAAGAGAGTGATGTGGTAATTAAGCCCCAATTTCAGTGTTTGAATTGGTTAATTCCCTGGGAAACTTTCCTCATCTATATTTCTCAATGATAACATTATTAATTCACATTTAGGCCAATGGGAAACAAAAGTGGGATAAAATCGACTCGGAAATTGAGGTTTCTAAAATAATGAAAAATTTAGAATCATTGAATACCAACAGTTCATTCGGTGCATCGAGCCTGCACCCACAATAATCCCACCCACGCCCTGTCCCTGCAACTCTACATATTTACCCTGACACTAAGGGGTAATTTAGGCCAATCCACCCAACCCGCACATCTTTGGAGTGTGGGAGGAAACCAGAGCACTCGGAAGCAACCCACACAGCCACAGGGAGAACGTTCAAACTCCACACAGTCAGTCACCCGAGGCCAAAATCAAACCCGGGTCCCTGGCGTTGAGGCAACAGTGCTAACCGCTGTGCCACTGTGCCGCATAAGGAATAGCAGCAGTGGCCAGCGAGTCACTGGGCCGGATTCTCCAGTCCCGCTGCAGTAAACAGAGATTTGGCTGAGCGCCAAATTCTCTGTTCCCACTGGAAGAGGCGGCAGGGTATGAACAGCCGGGCAAGTCCGGCTGATGAAACCTCTGTCCACATCGGCGGGACTGGAAGATCCCGCCGGTATGAACGACTGGAAAATTCCAGCCAATGGGTCACCACTTAAAATTGTCACCAAGAGAATGAGGAAAGGGAAGAGAAGACATTTATTTATGCAAATAGTAGTTGTAACATAAAGTTTATTTATTGTCACAAGTAGGCTTACATTAACACTGCAATTGAGTTACTGTGAAAATCACCTACTCGTACAGACAGTGACCCAAGCCAGGAATTGAACCCGGGTCCCTGGCACAGTGAGGCAGCAGTGCTAACCACACTGGGCCTGATTTTACCAAAACTTCGCGCCCGAAAACAGGCACAAAATCGCGGTAAAGTTGGTCGTCAGGCCTATACCACGATCTGCACCCGATTCCGAGCAGATCGCGGCTTTACCGACATCCGATTAGCATGCATTTAAATCGACTTAATAAACCGCGCGCCCAACTCTACCGCCAAATCCCACCCTCCCTACTCCTCCCACCCCCCCGCCCGACCAGAGGATGACCGTCAGAGAGCCGCTCTCTCCGCTTTCTGCTTTTTGTTTCTTTCGCACCCGGGCGTGCTCTGTGCCAGGGACCCGGGTTCGATTCCTGGCTTGGGTCACTGTCCGCGCTTTTAACGACAGATTATCCTCTGGTCCGGGGGGGGGGTTCCTGCTGATCTGCGGCCGATCGGTGGGGAAGGAGGGGGCAGGGGGGTCCGTCGCCACTCTGCGGGTGATCCCTCCTCCCCACCAGAGGAACGAATCCCTTCTGCCGGAGTGGACGTGCGGCCATGCCATCCCACAAAACCTTCAGGATGAAGCGATTCCTCGCTAAGAAGATGAAGCAGAACCGGCCGATTCCACAGTGGATCCGCATGAAAACCGGCTACAAGATCAGTACAAGTCCAAGAGGAGACACTGGAGAAGGACCAAGCTGGGCCTGTAAAGGGATACACCATCACTGGTACACTACTAGCCACAGCCATCTCTCCCGCTCTCTTGCCCCTGCAGGGAAGAGTAATCTGTGGCTGGTAGTGTATATCAGTGATGGTGTATCCCTTTACCAGAGGATGATCTGGGTCCCAACCCCCCCCCCCCCCCCCCCACCCCCCCCGACCAGAGGATGATCTGGGTCCCACCCCCCTACTCCTCCCACCCCCCCGCCCGACCAGAGGATGACCGTCAGAGAGCCGCTCTCTCCGCTTTCTGCTTTTTTTTTCTTTCACACCCGGGCGCGCTCTGTCAGATTTTTTTCGAACTGCGCATGCGCAGTTCAGAGCTCCGATCGGTCCACCAGCGCTAAGCCCCGCCCACTGCGCGAATCGGACTGGAGCCGGCAAAACGCGTATGGGCGCGCTGGAAAGAGGATTCCAGGCGCGGATCTATTTGACGCCCGGATTCAGCACTTACACTCAAAATGGTAAAATCAGGCCCACTGTGTCACCGTGTCGCCCTATGGATTTTATTGCAACAAGGAGTGGTTGTGGCAGATCCCATTGGAAATATATGAAGCAGAGGAGGATACAGGGGCTATGGATAGAGTGGTGCAGTCAGTGAGGGATTGTTTTAACAAAGAGCCCAACAGCCAAATGTTCTTTTATGTTGTGTCTAACTCAACAAATTACAAGATTTTGTGGACGAAACAGAACGTAATTGAAATCCACCTGAGGATGGAAGGAAAAGAAAACTATATCGGAGATGAAATCAGCAGGCACTGGGTTAAAAGAGTGTTAGCACGCCTGCGAAAATGCATAGATTAGCCATAGTTCATTTGGCAGCATGGTGGCACAATGGTTTGCACTGCTGCCTCACACCCTGGCTTCTATCCTGACCTTGGGCAACTGTGTGTGTAGAGTTTGTACATTCTCCCCTTCTGTACGTGAGTTTCCTCTGGGCGCTCTGGTTTCCTCCCACAGTCTAAAGATGTGCAGGTTAGATGGATTGGCCATGCTAAATTGCCCCTTAGTGTCAGGGGGATTAGCAGGGTAAATACGTGGGGTTACGGGGACAGGGTCTAGGTGGGATTGTTGTCAGTGCAGGATCGATGAGCCAAATGGCCTCCTTTTTTATTTATTCATGGGACATGGGCGTCGCTCGCTGGCTAGCATTTGTTGCCCATCCCTGGTTGCCCTTGGAGGGCAGTTGAGAGTCAGCCACATTGCTGTGGCTCTGGAGTCCTATGTAGGCCAGACCAGGTAAGGACAGCAGATTTCCTTCCCTGAGGGACATTAATGAACCAGATGGGTTTTTGTAACAATTGACAATGGTTTCATGGTCACCCGTAGACTATTAATTCCAGATATTTTTAAATTGAATTCAAATTCCACCATCTGCCGAGGCAGGATTCGAACCCGGGTCCCCAGAATAATAGCTGAGTTTCTGGATTAATAGTCTAGTGATAATACCACGAGGTCATCGCCCCCCCCACCCCCGCTTCCTTCTGCACTGTAGGGATTCTATGAAATTTAAAATATGTTACAACTATTTAGCGAATCAAAAATGAACTGCCATCATGTTGCTAAATGATACGTTAGCCCTGTTGATCGGCAAACAAGTGCCTGAAGTAATGCCTTTTTCTCAATTTTACCTCTCTCCCACCCAACTCTAACCTCCCCCCACATCTTCATCTGTCACAGTTTACCCTCTGATTTCAGCTTCTTTGCCGTTTGGCCATTCACACCTTTTATTCTCTCTATGGGCTGCCATTAGCAGCCTTTCCCCTTGTTTCTGTGGCTATGACTCATCTTTCATTCCCTCACTCTACAGTATAAGTATCTCCCACTTTCTATGCTATTTAGCTTTGACTAAAGGTCATCTGGGCTCGAAACGTCAGCTCTTTTCACTCCTTACAGATGCTGCCAGGCCTGCTGAGATTTTCCAGCATTTTCTCTTTTGGTTTCAGATTCCAGCATCTGCAGTAATTTGCTTTTCTGCCTGAAGTTAGGCTCAATTCATCAGTACAGTTGGGGAGTGTGCAAAGTGGAGGAGATAATAATAAGACCACTAATAATAAGACCACTAATAATAAGACCACTAATAATAAGACCAATCCAATCATTGTGAATTACAAAAGGGAATTTTAAAAAGGTGTCCTCTAAATGATGACTTGCTCTTCCAACCCAAAGAAGAGTCGAGAGGTTTCAGGAGGCAATCACACTGACTTAAGACTTTCTTATGGTTGTAGACTTAATTCCTCTGGTCCCATGTGGAACTAAACTAAATCTCTCTAACTGGCATGCTTGCAGAAAATGAGGATAATGGCTAATTATCTAACGCTGCTAAATATCGGTACAAGTACCAACTGTCTTGCAGTCATAAAAATGCCTAGCTAAGGAGGTTGTAGGTGTCAGCAGCCATGATTTGCTTGAGCAGTTTCAAAAAAGAGTATGTTAACCAGGATGTAACTAGCATCTTGCCTGAAGTAAAACAGAAGAGAGAGGTAATGAGAATATTTCAGAGCTATTCAACAGAGTAGAAAAGGCAGGCCTACTCATTAGCAGCCGAGAAAGATTATTCACTAATTATCAATGTAAATAGATTGACCCGACTTATGCAAGTGGACTCATTGCTTATCCACCCACAGCTAGCAATATATACCCAGTCACACCTCTCTGTATGAAATGACATTCGAAGCAATGGAGATGAGAATAGCCTTCGACAAGCACTGCAGTGACTGGAATTGCACTGTCCCAAAACAGCCTTTACTCTCTTTAATCAAGTCATTATAGGCATAATGGCCGGAATTCTGTGCGATTGGCATGTGCTGCTGCTGGGAGGTGGAGGTGGTGCTTTTGCTGGGCTTGCTGCTGTTGCCAGGGTGGAATGGGGCGGGTTTCCCGTTGGTGTGAGGTGATGCCAATGGGAATTCCCATTGACAGCGGTGAGACCAGAGAATCCCGCCGCTAGCAAACATCGCGCCACTTCCCGCCTGCAGGAAACACGCAGCTGGGAGGTCGAAGAATCTCACCCAATAGGTTAGATAGCTGTGCAATGGTTAGAAGAAGTTTGAGATGGTAACAATGCTTCCGGTTCATGGAATGATGGTCAGAGAAGTAGCTGCAGTGGCAATTTTCATTTATTTCATATTCTTGATTTGATTTATTATTGTCACATGTATTAGTATACACTGAAAAGTATTCTAGCGGGCTATACATCAAAACATACCATACATAGAGAAGGAAAGGAGAGAGTGCAGAATGTAGTGTTACAGTCATAGCTCGGGTGTAGAGAAAGATCAACTTAATGTTTGTTTGTTCATTTATTAGTGCCACATGTCGGCTTATATTAACACTGCAATGCAGTTACTGTGAAAATCCTCTAGTCGCCACACTCCAGCGCCTGTTAAGGTACACTGAGGGAGAATTTAGCATGGCCAATGCACCTAACCAGCACGTCTTTCGGACTATGGGAGGAAATCGGTGCACCCGGAGGAAACCCACGCAGAATTGGGGAGAACATGCAAACTCCGCACAGACAGTGACCCAAGCCGGGAATCGAACCCAGGCCCCTGCTGCTGTGAGGCAGCAGCGCTAACCACTGTGCCACTGTGTCGAGGTAGGTCCATTCAAAAGTCTGATGGCAACAGGGGAGAAGCTGTTCTTGATTAAATTAAAGCATTGTTAGAGAGTTTAGAAGAATTAGAATGAAGTTTTCGAAGCCTGGAACGAGAGTAAAAGATAGAATTAGAAGGTGTGCTGGACACAGCGTGGGAGAAGTTGCCTCACTCCGGCGCCATCTTGGAAGAAATTGAATGTGATGGTAACAATGCGTCTGGTTTGTGGAATGATAGCCAGAGAAGTAGCTGTGGCGACAACTTTCATTTTCATCATACTGAAAGCAATTTATCTTTGACCTTGTTTTAAGTAAAAACAACATCGCCTCAAGGGGTGGCTAGTCCTGTATTCTTCAATATATTAACCAACCAACTGAAGCACGTATCAACCAAGTTTGAAACATTTTTGATAAGATTAGTGGGCTTCAGAATAATTTTTGATGAGATTAGTGGGCATCTCATAAGATACGGTTTATAAATAAAGAAAAACATTGGTGGTATAAATCCGAAAGGACAAAATGTGGCCACTATGGTGTTTGCAATCTTACAGATCTACCACAAAATGCAGTATCCTTCCTCAGCATTAACTGAGCAGCAAGGCACTTGCCTCTGCAAAGGCACACTTTTACACACTTCATTAATGAACACAAAAAGGTATTTATTAATAAGAAATTGTTCAGCTGCCCTAGTCGTTGGCTACATGTCTCTTGCTTAAGAGGGCTCCATCCTCTGGGGTGATTACCCACTCCGAGACCCAATTGGTCACCCAAAGGTGTCCCTTTTCTGCTGTGTTGCCCCTAAAAGGGACAATCGCCACAGCCTCCTGGCATGAAACACGCCGGGTAAGTGAGTTTGTTTACTGCCCCATTGGACAGTGCCATGCGTCAAGAAGTGTCTGCTGTGTGGCAGCAGTGCCATTTGCAGGGTCACCTCAGGTTTGCAGGTAGCAAGCGGTTTGGAATGTCTCCCAGGCATAAACCTGGCAATGATGTTGTAATATTTTAACATCAGATTTACGCCTCAATGTGCATTCGAAACACATACTCGCAGGAGTAAGATTGAGCAGAGTGGACAAAGTTACTGCCAATTAACGTCCAACATAAATTACTATCCCTAAAAAAAACCCAAAATAAACCCCTCTGAATTACACAAAGATTATATTTCTCCAAGGAAGATAACGAATACATCTTCCCCATACCACAACACTGGGATTTTGTAAATCACCCTCAATCATCCCTTACACCTTGAGATAAAAGCAAAACTGAGTGACATCCAGGCCAAATATTCTCCCAAGAGAAATTTTCTTCCACGGTAACAACACACCGGAAAATAGTCCGTTCACATCACAGAAGCTGAACAGAAACAGCTCATTCCATCGTTGCCTGCTGGAGCCAGTCACATCTCTTTTGGTTCACTGCCACTGTTTGCCCATAAATTCTCAGTTCCAGCTGCATGCACACTTGTAAATTATACATTGTGTCCTCGGGGGTTTTTGCACAGCGCCGTACAGTTACTTTATTACTTCCATTGTAATATTAAAAGAATTGACATCTGTGAGGTTCCATTTCTTCCTTCCATGCTGTTTTAATTTTCGTTCTACACCTGGCAGCATACATCGAGTGAATGCTAAAAATGGGACGGAAGTGTGAAATGGAATTCACTTGTATTCTGACCTTCAACAAACAACTAATCGAGGAAGGAGCATTTTACTTATACAGACATTCTTTTTCCTGGGCACCACACATTTGGACACCTCGTTCTAATGACCTGAGCTATGTCAGGACCCATTAGCATCACATCATGGAACAAGCTGGCACTACTGCTTTTATTAAACAGGTACACATCAGTCTTCCGCAAAGCACAAGTAGTCACGTTCTAACTGTTAACAATGCAGTGCGCTTTTACAAATCTAGCTGGTGTTAGTTGCCACCTCTTGGTGCAATGCAATCACAGGTATCTGCCCACACCTTGTTTTAGACAGGTGCAGACAGGTAGATGTGCCCAGTGCGCAGAAAAAAAAAATGCTTGGTGGCATCTTGGCAGTTATGGGGAATCAGGGAGCGCTGGCTCTTGATTACCCTGGCATGTGCTCTTTCTTTTAGTACCCACATTAAACATTGCGTGCTGTGCTGGCGTGTTTCTGAAGAACTGTGCAGAAAAAAAAAACACTCGTCAGCATTCAGAAATCTTCGTGGCGCTCTTGGGGCCTGCTGTTGCTGCTTTGAGAGAGTTAATCCGTGGCCTGTAGATGTGTGTGTGCTGACTGGAAGACACAGAGCATTCAGTCCAAATCATCTGACAAACCCCCCCGACACCCCCCACGAGTTAGTTTCCAGATATTACACTGAACTTGAATTCAAATTAAATATTACTGAAATTGACACAGAAAATGCAGAGGCAACGATTACATTATGTGCACCTCACATTCTACTTTTACAACAGTAATTACTGGTACATCTCCCACGGCATCGTCACAATATGTCAGAATAAGCACTTTCATATAAAACCTCTGCAAACCGTAATGCATCTGTTAAATTTTACTTTGCAGCTCAGATACATGTCACACTTTAAGTATCTTTAACGCATTGTGACACTCCACATACTGTTGTTCAATGTGTGCCTAAATCAATCTCGGTACTGCAGACAGTGAAAAAAATAAAGCCACTCTACCTGTCCCTGATATGTTTATGTTGCTGTTTCTCTGCTGCACTCATTCATTTCAATCTCTTTCCTTCATTGTCCCTTCCTCCCCCGGACATCTTTGACTTCTCTATCCTTCCCTGATGCTCTTGCATCCTTTTACATTTCTTTCCTTTGGGGTGGGAGCTAATAGACAGCATGGAGTGAAATGGTGGGGAGGCCAGACATGATGCAGGCTGCCTTTTGGGGCAGGCGTTACACAGAAAATTGGATCCATTCTCTCCCCTTGTCACTACTGCACCCACTACCCTCACTCCCATCGCATCTCCCAACTTCTCCCTTCCCCAGAGCTCACCCGCTTTCTTACCAGCCTCTCATTCCCAACACCCAGTCCACATCATATTCTGTGAACTACTTCCCACATTGCCTCATGTATTCTTCTCCATCTTGGTCAGCTGTCAGTCAACCTCACTGTTGACCCTTCGTCTATCCCACCAGCCCCGCCCACTCTCACTCGCTTCACTTCCCCCTCTGCACCCAGGGTGGATGCCAAGAGACCAGAAATCTTCTCGCCTGCAACTGATTTCCTTCCACTTTCACTGCTCTCTCTTCTTGTCCTCAACAAAGCATTGCTTGCTTTCAAAATCCAAGGGAAGTAATCAAATTAGAATGTGGATAAAACAGCCAACTTGCCTCTCTCTCTAATTATGCTTCTGTAGTTCTTCCTTCCTGCACAAACGGGCCATTACAAGCACCCTATGATGCGTTCTCTCCTTTGAGAAGAACTTGTGAACAGGCAGAGATGTGAGATAGGTGTTAGGTAGAACAGGAGGATCTCCAGTGACAGGGACTCTGTTTGACTGTTGGAAAGGGAATGGTAGCATTGTTGGAATGTCACTGGACCAGCCTGAACTAATGCTCCGACGACACGAGTTCACACCCTCGGCCATTCGGAGAATTTCAATTCAGTTAATCAATAAATCTGGAATATAATACCAACCTCAATAATAGCGATCATGGAATAACTACTGTTGTTAAAAAGCCATATGGTTCATGAATGCCCTTCAAGGGAGGAAATCTACTCCCCTTACATGAGCTGACTGACTCAAGGCACCAGACTCCCAACAGTCCGTTTGACTCTTAACTAGCTGCTGAAATGGCCAAGTAAGTCGCACAGCTTCAAGAGCAATGAGGGATGACCGAAGTGCTGACCTTGCCAGCAAATTTCACATCCCAAGAATGAATATATAAGATTGTAGGCCTCTCTGGCCCCCTAGGAAAGTCGTGTTCCCCGAGGATGCAGATGTCGACAGCGACCTGCACGAAGAGCCTGAGATTCCGAAGGCATCGGGAGAGCTGGTGCTTTGCCTGTAGGCCTTGTGTTGAGGCGGCACGGTGGCACAATGGTTAGCACTGCTGCCTCACAGCACCAGGGACCTGGGTTCGATTCCCGGCTTGGGTCATTGTCTGTGTGGAGTTTGTACATTCTCCCCGTGTCTGCGTGAGTTTCCTCCGGGTGCTCCAGTTTCCTCCCACAGTCTGAAAGACGTGCGGGTTAGGGTGCATTGTCCCAAACAGGCGCCGGAATGTGGCAACTAGGGAAATTTCACAGTAACTTCATTGCAGTGCAAGCCTTACTTGTGACTAACAAATAAACTTTACTTTACTTTGGGGGTCTTGCTTCCTTCAAACTGGACCTTGAGGGCCATCTCACCTGACCTGAGGAGGGGCATGTGGCTGGGGAGAAAGCAGCCCATGTTGCTTCGATTGCTGCTGGAACATGTTGTAGGGGTAAGCCTCTGCCCCTGACCCACAGCAAAAATAGATGGGTTTTTTTATTCACTCGTGGGACATGGGCATCGCTGGCTTGCCAGCATTTATTGTCCATCCCTAGTTGCCCTTGGAGGGCAGTTGAGAGTCACCCACATTGCTGTGGCTCTGGAATCACATGTAGGTTAGACCAGGGAAAGGTGGCAGATTTCCTTCCCTAAAGAACTATAGTGGAGCTGCACGAGCTGTTCCTGTGCCACTCCGAAGGCTGGCAGCAGGAAAGCATAGCTGGAGACTGTTGAAGTGCTGTACAAGTGAAGTGTCTTCCAAACACTTGGCAATCACCTGTCAAACAGTGAATAAGAAGGTTATGCTGAACTTGTACAAAACACGAGTTAGACCTCGGCTGAAATATTGTGTACAGTTTTGGGAGCCACACTGTAGGAAACATAGAAACAAGAAGCAGGAGGAGGCCATTCGGCCCTTCGAGCCTGCTCTGCCATTCATTTTGATCATGGTGATCACTGAATTCAATATCCTGATTCCTCCTTCCCCCCGTATCCCTTGAGCCCTTTAGCCCCAAGAGCTATATCTAATTTCTTCTTGAAATCAAACAGCGTTTTGGCCTCAACTACATTCTGTGCTGGTGAATTCCACACACTCACCACCCTCTGGGTGAAGAAATTTCTCCTCACCTCAGTTCTAAAAGGTTTAACCTTTATCCTCAAACTATGACCCCTAGTTCTGGACTCCCCCACCATCGGGAACATTCTTTTTGTATCTAACCCTGTTAGAATTTTATAAGTTTCTATGAGTTCTATAAGTTACTACAAAAGGTCGTGAATGTAGCCCAATCCAAACCAGCCTCCCGTCCATTGACTCTGTCTACACTTCCCACTGCCTCGGCAAAGCAGCCAGCATAATTAAGGACCCCACGAGCCCTGGATATTCTCTCTTCCACCTTCTTCCGTCGGGAAAAAGATATAAAAGTCTGAGGTCACATACCAACTGACTCAAGAACAGCTTCTCCCCTGCTGCTGTCAGACTTTTGAATGGACTTACCTTGCATTAAGTTGATCTTTCTCTACACCCTAGCTATGACTGTAACACTGCATTCTGCACTCTCTCATTTCCTTCTCTATGAACAGTATGCTTTGTCTGTATAGCGCGCAAGAAACAATACTTTTCATTATACACTAATACATGTGACAATAATAAATCAAATCAAATCAAAAAGATTCCCTCTCACTCTTCTAAACTCCAGTGAATATAATCTGAATGTGAACACATTGTAGAGAGTGAAAAAGAGGTTTACAAGAATGGCTCCGGGGTGAGAAACTTCAGTTATGAGGATAGACTGGAAAGGTTGGGACTGTTCTCCTTGGAGAGAAAGCAGCTGAGAGATTTGGCAGAGATGTTCAAAATCATGAGGGGGTTGGACAGAGTAGATGGGGAGAAACCGTTCCCATTCATAAAAGCATCAGGAACGAGAGGGCACAGATTTAAAGCAATTTGTAAAAGAAGCAAATGTGATGTGAATTTTTTTTCCCCCACATAGCAAGTTGTTCAAGTCTGAAAAGCGGTGCCTGGAGGTGTGGTGAAGGCAGGCACAATATCCCTCTTAATTAAAGAGTTATAGAATCCCTACAGTGCAGAAGGAGGCCATTTGGCCCATCGAGTCTGCACTGCTTTTGTTGGTCCCAAGACCCCAGTCACGTTCTGCATGTGTTCTAAGCCCCACTCCAATGGAAAATTACTGCAGAGGAAAAATAATCCGAACTTTGTTGGTATTTAACATCAGCACAAGATAAGTCTTGAAGCTCAATATTTAACCGAGGGGCTCTGAAACCACAAGAAAATGTACGTGAAACACAGACATGTAAGTTGGCCATTCAGCCTGTTCTGCTATTTAATCAGATCATGACTAATCTGCACATCAACTTCATATTGCTTTTGCTCCATGTCCCTTGATACTCCCACCAAGAAAAAATTGATCTGTGATTTAGAAATTGCAATTCTTCCAGCATCCACAATATCAACTTCATTTACCCACCTTTGACCAATCTCCCGATACCTACACCTAAGAAAAATCTATACATCCGAACCTTAAAAGTTTCAATTTACCCAGAATTGTCAATCTTTGGGATAAGAGAATTTGAGATTTCCATGGCCTTTTGTGTAGAAATATGCTTCCTGATTTTTTTCCTCAAGGGATCAGCCCTTATTTTAAGACATCTCCTAGTTCCGGGTTTCCCCTACGAGAGGACATGGTTTTTATCCTGTATCTAACCTAGACTTGCTGTCGCATTTTAAACACCTCAATTTCATCGCCCCTCAGCCTTTCAAACTCAAGGGAAAACAAACCAAGATTTATCCGCTCTGTCCTCATAATTTAACCCTTTAAGCCACAGTATCGTTCTGATGAACCTGTGCTGCATTACCGAAATAACACTTCAGAGGCCCGTGTCCCTTCCCCAGATTCCCATGAGACCATATGACATAGGAGAAGAATTAGGCCACTCTGCCCATTGAGTCTGCTCTGCCATTCAACCATGGCTGATATTTTTCTCATCCCCGTTCTCCTGCCTTTTCCCCATAACCCCTAATCCCCTTATTAATCAAGAACCTATCTATCTCTGTCTTAAAGACACCCAATGACCTGGCCTCCACAAAAATAATTTCATAGAATCCCTACCATGCAGAAGGAGGCCATTTGGCCCATCAAGTCTGCACCGACCACAATCCCACCCAGGCCCAATTCCCGTAACCCCACATATTTACCCTGCCAATCCCCATGAAGCTAAGGGGCACTTTATCATGGCCAATCAACCTAACCCACACATCTTTGGACTTTGGGAGGAAACCGGAGCACCCGGAGGAAACCCACGCAGACACTGGGAGAACTTGCAGACTCCGCACAGACAGTGACCTGAGGCCAGAATTGAACCTGGGTCCCTGGCACTGTGAGGCAGCAGTGCTAACCACTGTGCCACCGTTTTTCCCTTTATTTACAAACTCAATTCCACTCCTCAGAGTGCTTCAGGTGCAAAGTCAGAATCCAGGATGTCAGTAGACCTGACACTCCTCAGTATATACAGATTAGGCAATGATGACTTCAATCAGGGACCTCATACTCCAAGAGGCCAACCTCATGAACCTGGTGAGGTCATTACAATTGCCAAAACCTCTTTCCCAAGACGTGGTGCCAAAATTTGAAACCGTACTCTAGATTGGGTATGACCACAGTTCTGTACAAATGAACTCACTTTTGTATCCTCACCATCCTATTTTTCCTTCAAACTACTTTGAGATAATGACCAACTTTTCATGATGCTTTTTGATTTATTTGAATCTGGGCATTAACTTTCAGTGATCGGTGCAAATGAATATCCAAATCCTATTTTTTAAATTATTCTTTCACAGGACGTGGGTCGCTGACTTGGCCCACATTTTTATTACCCATCCCTAACTGACCTTGAACCATTGCAATCCCCGCGGTGTAGGTACAGCCACAGTGCTGTTAAGGAGAGAGTCCCAGGATTCTGACCCAGCGATAGTGAGGAAACGGTTATACATGTCCAAGTCAGGATGGTGAGTGGCTTGAATGAGAACTTGCAGGTGATGGCATTCCCATGTGCCTGCTGCCCTTGTCCTTCTAGGTGGTAGAGGTTATGGGTTTGGAAGGTGCTGCCAAAGGAACCCCTGCAAGCTACTTCAGTGCATCTCACAGATGGTGCACATTGCTGCCACTATATACTATTAGTGGAGGGAGTGGAATTTAATGTTGGTGGAGGGATGCCAATGAAGCAACTCCAGAATGGAGTTGAGCTTCTGGAGTGTTGTTGGAATTGCATTCATCCAAGCATCACACTCCTGGTGTGTGCCTTGTAGATAGTGGACAGGCTTTGGGCTGCAAATTCTAATTAATCTAATTATTCAGACATGCATTAACAACCTCTGACCTGCTCTTGCAGCCACAGTGTTGCCCCAACACACACAGGTTTTGCTACATTAAAGGTGCTATATAAATAAAAGTTGTTCCTGGTAAAAGGAAAGATGCTACTTATTCAAATCTTTCATGATGTGTCTATTTTGTTATGAACCCATTTTCCACGCAGATGAACCTTCAAATCAATATCTGGTTTCCATTTTTCATGCAAAGATTTACTTACACCAGTGATAAAAAATGTATTCACTTTCAAAGGGTAAAGAAACACCTTCTTGGTTTCCAAAGAAACAGTCCAAAGACATTCCCCTCACTGATTTTCAAACACTTTCACCAGAAACGTTCATTTCCCTTTCTCCCTCTCAACGTTGTGAGCGACACTATTGGGAGATGAACTAATTACTCAAAAGAATCTCAGATACCATTGCTGATTTCCAATAATATAATCTCATTTCAAGATTTACTTTGTGTTTGCAAACATTTGACCTGGCTGTCATATTGTGTGTGCGATGTGCTGACTTGCTAATGGTTTTGCTGTGTAAGACTCACTCCTTTTGATACAATAATAATGATCAATGTGCAGTCTACTGGCTATTAACTCTGCTAGTTCAAAAGGTTATTATGACCCCACAGTATTAACTATTACTGTATTAAAGTATTAAAGTCCCCTTTCTTCCCTCCAACCCCACCAGAGAAATTGAATAACTTGCTGTGCATCTAATGATAATTTACACTATCTCGCTGTGTGCATAATGGTTGCTACATCTGCCTACATAACAACAGTCAATGAACGTCAAAAGAAATTAAATGCATGTGAAGTGGTCTGAGGTACTTCCGTGTGATTGAATAATTTTTAAAATATATGAGCGAGGGGAAGGGGTTCGAATCAGGACTGGTCAGGGTCGAGGGGGGTTGTGTCTCGTTCGCGGTGGCGTGGTCCTGGTCAGGTCATGATGGGAGTTGGGTCAGGGGGGATGTCGGGAGAGTGGATCAGGTCAAGGAAGAGGCGTCAGGTCGAGGGTGTGGTGGGGGGTCATGTCAGGATGGTGGGCAATCCCATGCAAGTGGGGAATACTGTAGAAAGTGGGGTGTTTGGTTGTGGAGGCGGGGGAAGAATCTGGTGTAGTGTTTTTCCAGTCAAGGCTCACTCGTGGGGCGGGATTTTCCAGCCATGCTCACCTCAAGACCGGAAAATCCCACCCGAGGTTAACAGACCTTTGCATGTTCCAGTCCCACCTGCTACGCTTCCCATGGCGGGCAGCATGGGAAAATTCCACCCTGGGTGCTTAAAATAGTTACTCTGAAAGGGTTAGAAAAGAAGCGCTTCTAACTTCAGAGTAATTGAGAGGGTAAACTGACAGAACTATCCAAAGTTACCGATTTATATCGTTTTGTCAGATGGTTCCCAGCCCAGCGCAATTGTCCAGGGGAAGTTAGCCTTACTGGATAATTGCCAGGTAAACCCTGGGGTAGGATTTTCCAAGAGGGATTCCCCACTTCGTCTTTGGGGTATCCCCGACAAAATGCGACGCTGGCTAGCCGGGAAGTTTTAGCCCATAATATCATAAGTGCATGCTTTGATATTAAGTGTTGTTGGGGACCTTATATTTCAGGAAAAAAAACAAGTAATGGATTTTTATCCACTCTCATCATCAGTGAACACTTCAAAATGGAGGAACATGAGGTCCTTTTCCCTTCAGCAGGAGAATATTTTCACACAATTGCTTGGTACGATAGAATTTGAACGTTGCTGAAAAGAGAAACTTTTTTTTTCATTCATTCGTGGAACATGGACATCATTGAGTGGCCAGCATTTATTGCCCATCCCTAGTTGCCCTTGAATTGTGTGGCTCGCTAGGCCATGTCAGAAGGTGGTTGAAAGTCATTGCTGCGGCTCTGGAGTTACATGTAGGCTAGACCAGGTAAGGATGGCAGATTTCCTTCCCTAAAGGGCATTAATGAACCAGATGGGTTTTTCCAACAATCGACAATGGTAGATTCTTAATTCCAGATTTTTAAAAATTTAATTCAAATTCCACCATCTGTCATGGCAGATTCGAACCCGGATCCCCAGAACATTAGTTGAGTTTCTGGATTAACAGTCCAGCAATAATACCACTAGGCCGTGTTACCAATGCTTTTCATCCCGAACTCATCAGAACAAATGCAAGAATTTCAAATGATTACAACAAAGCTCACAATCTGATTCCTTTACACTTGCTCGAGTCTACATACATTTAAACACAGAAATCTGTTCACTGCAAGCAAAAAGAATATCCTCAAGTCTGTGGAGGTGATTTTGGGCCTGGGGATCACCGACACTGTTTCTTTAAAATTTACTTACAATTGTCACAAGTAGGTTCACATTAACACGGCAATGAAGTTGCCGTGAAAATCCCAGAGTCGCTACACTTGGCACCCATTCCGGTACACTGAGGGAGAATTTAGCATGGCCAGTGCACCTAACCAGAACGTCTTTCGGACTGTGGGAGGAAACTGGAGCACCCAAAGGAAATGCATGCAGACACGGGGAGAACATGCTGACTCTGCACAGACAGTGACCCGAGCCGGGAATAGAACCCGGGTCCCTGGCGCTGTGAGGCAGCAGTGCTGACCACTGTGCCACATGGGTGGAAAATCCAGAGAGATTCTGTACTGATTGGGGTGCCCTTTAAAGATGGCACCTCGATCTCTGTAGCACTCTGCGTAAATCCCACTCACTCATATTTTTTTTTTTCTCAGGGAGGCTCAAGATCTTGAGTGAAAACTGGTCTGTGCAGTTGGAAAGCTACACACCGGTTTTCATTCTGAGCCTGACACTTAAAAAAAAATATGGGATAATTCTGCCCTCTTGTCTTTTGTGAATTACCTGGAACATCTCTCTATGGCACCACCTCAGCCCATCTAAGTTGACTTGACTTGACAACCAATCAGCATCTACCTTCTCCTGTGGTCATTTGAAATTTGGCATTCTTGTATTTGTCCCAATGAATGCAAGACTGATTTCTGCCTCTCTTTGCAGTGCACTTACCTGCTGGGATCAATGGGAAAAGGAGATGCATATGCACTGGTGTTCCTTGTGGTTTAAAAGACTTAAAGATTTCCTTCAAACAACAATTAATTTCTTCAATACTGATGCACTGATTTTTAAAAACTTCATCCTTAGTTTGCAAGTTTTGTTGGACTCTTTCATTACACAGGGTTCCAACTACATAGAAATTAAAATGTTTAGCTGAATAATCGCAAACGATTTTGAAATCCTATTGTGTAAAATATCCATCATATGGGAAGCAGGCACACAAAATCTATCTGATATTCTTTTCAGTAGAGTGAGACCCATTATACATATACTTTAAACCACTAATGTCAAAATATTCAACATTACAATGCCTTGTGGTACTATCCCTGTGTAAGATACTCTTTGGATTAGCTTGTAAAGTCAATATGCATATTCTTTGCACCAAATAAACTACTGAGACCGACATAAAACCACGCAAAAAAAAAGCAAGAATGAAATTGAGGAAGTATTTTAAGAGGAAGAATAAAGTACCCACAGGGAAAGCACAGGAAGTCAGACTGACAAGCCCATTTCTTCAGCTATCTGGTTGAAGTCAGTCTATCTTCATTGCATTTGTTCACGATATTCCACCAGAGAGTTGCACTGGTCTCTCTACTATTCCTCCATGTCAAGTTAAAAATTGGCAATACAAATGAGTCCCCTTTTACTTGTGGCTCTGACATTGGAAGAACCACTATGGGTATGCAGCCACTGTGTGAATGGTACCTGGGTTCTATGCTTAAGGAAAGACCTTCAATTTTGCACAGAAGGTACAGACGCAGACAAGGTAATGAATTGTTCTACGTGAGCATCTTAGTCTCCTCGAAGTACAATTTTGACCTGGTGTAGTAAATTCAAACATTGAAAATAGTTACTGATGTAACAATAGGGGAAATACCTTAGAGCAAACAACTTGTTGTATCCATTACATCACATACATTTCTTTGCAAGCTTTAAAAATAGATATTAACTTTGGCTCATTGGTACCATTTGCCTTTGAGTCAGTACATCATAGGGTTCAAGCCCCATTATAGAAACTATGGGAGGAATTCTCCCGTCCCGCCCGCCACGGGAATCGTAGGGGGCGGGGAAGCGGACCTTGCAAAGGTCCATTGACCTGGGGTGGGATTCGCCAGTTTTGGGGCGAGCGCAGCTGGAGAATCCCACCCTATGGAATCCTGGTTATAACTGATAATACCAAAGATTTGATTCACTGTCAGATAGTCTTAATGCGTGTCCTCCTCCCAGCCAAATGTAAAAGATTCAATGTCCAAAAAATCCCATTCAAGGGAGAACATGTGGAACTATCCTGATGTCTTGGCCAACATTTTAACCTCAATTGGCATCGCTCAGCCGTTTATTTATTTTTATTGCTATTTGTGGGATCTTACTGCATGCAAATGCCCATATTTGTTTATGGCACAACACTGACTACACCTCAAAAGTAATTTGTTTGCTGAAGTGTTTTGGAAAATCCTGAAGACCGGCATGTGACCCAGTTGTGTGTGGCTTGTTACCAGCCAGACTGATGAATAGAACTTTTTAGCTCGACCTGCATTGTGGCACAGTGGTTAGCACTGCAGTCTCAGGTTCGATTCTGACCCTGTGTGGAGTGTGCACCTTCTCCCCGTGTCTTTCCTCCGGGTGTTCCGGTTTCCTCCCACACTCCAAAGATGTGCAGGTTAGGTGGATTGGCAATACTCAATTTTTCCTTCGTGTTCAAAGATATGCAGGTTCGGAGGATTACCTGGAGAAATGTGTGGGATTAAGGGGATAGGGGAGGGCCTGAGTGGGATGCTCCTTTGAAGGATCAATGCAGACTCAAATGGGCCGGACTGTAGGGATTCTATGGTTCTACGGTACAATGAATAACAAGATTCAGCATCTAAATTCTCATTCATAGAATCCCTACAGTGCAGAAGGAGGCCATTCAGCTCCAACAACAAAGCCACCCAGGCCCTATCCTCGTAACCCTACGTATTTATCCTGCTAGCCCCCCTGACACCAAGGGGCAATTGAGCATGGCCAATCCACCGAACCTGCACATCTTTGGAATGTGGGAAGAAACCGGAGCACCCGCAGAAACCCACACAGACACGGGGAGAACTTGCAAACTCCACGCAGGCAGTCACTAGAGGTCGGATTCGAACCCGAGTCCCTGGCGCTGTGAGGCAGCAGTGCTAACCACTGTGCCGCCGTGCCGCTCCATTCCTCCTCTAAGTCACAATGGAGGAAATGCATATTGTCAGATGTGTTGATGGAAGCACATGAGGCCTCCTTAAGTTCAAATTCTAGAACTTCTATATTTAAAAACTGCCTAAATTCTTATAGAATAAACCGAACATGGAAGATGATCACATTGGAAAAATACTGTAAGTGTAGCAAACTCAGAACAAAGACCGCTACATCCCTTTGATAAGAAGGCCAAGTTGTAGTCATAACCTTATCACTATAAAACCAAGAGGGCCACAGATTTATTCCCGGTAAGGATTTATCTCAGTAAAATGTCCTTACTTATTTAATGGACCTTCAGTCAGAATCAAGGAGAAAGATGTTTAAAACACAAGGAAGGGCTGGAATATTATCATCGTTCATGCCGGCGGGATTTTCCCATCCCGCTGCAGAGAACGGAGATTTGGCTGGCTGCCAAATTCTCTGACCTCACTGCAGCCGGAGCGTGGTGCGAACGGCAGGTACGATCGCGCCCAAGGTTTGTAATAACAGAACTTGTTATGAAGGAGCCTGACCGCAATTGCTTTGATTTCTAGAAGTCCACGCACCACAGTAAAACCTCACTAGAAATCTGGGCTGTGTGCTCTGCTAATCCTCAGAGCTATAGTCTGGGTGTTGGCAATGTGTAACATATATATTTAGTGATATCTAAACCCTTCCGGAAAAGATTCTTTCTTACCGAGATTGGAGGAGGCTCGTCCCTCTGCTGCACGATCCTTCAGGTTCTCAGCGATATTCAACTGTTGCTCGTGGTACTGCTTTGCTCTCTCTAAATCCTGCATGCACCGTGCTGCATGACCCAGCCCTGCGTACGCTCTCATCTCAATCGCCTTCTCGTCCAGCTCCTGTGCTAGTTCCAGCACGTGGTTGTGGTAGGACATTGCTTTGTCAAAGTTCCTCCTGTAGTGATAGGCACTGCCAAGGTTACTATAGGCCCGTGCTTCCTCTCGCTTGTTCCCCAGTTCCTTAGCTATTCTCAGGTGCTGCTCGTGGCACTGCACTGCATTCTCAAAGTCGCCCATTGCTATATAAACAGCTCCCATATTGCCGAGTTCTCTGGCTTCCGAGAGTTCGTCTTTGGATTGTTTAGCTAGAAGGACACACTGTTTGTGACTGGCCAGTGCATTGGGGTAGTCTCCGATGGCGGTGTAGACATGACCTAGACTGCTCAATGCTGAAGAGGCTGCCTGAAACGTAGAAAAAAAATATATTATTTTATAAAATAAGTTTATGCGCACTCTCAGCAACCGATACATTTTTTTTCATTTATTAGTGTCACAAGTAGGCTTACATTAACACTGCAATGAAGTTACTGTGAAAATCCCCTAGTCGCCACACTCCGGCGCCTGTTCGGGTACACTGAGGGTGAATTTAGCATGGCCAATGCACCCTAACCAGCACATCTTTCAGACTGTGGAAGGAAACCGGAGCACCCGGAGGAAACCCACGCAGACACGGGAAGAACGTGCAGACTCCGCGCAGACAGGGACCCAAGCCATGAATCGAACCCGGGTCCCTGGCGCTGCGAGACAGCAGTGCTAACCCACTGTGCCGCATATTAGGAAGCACAATGTGGTAATGCAAAAATGTTTTTAGTAAAACAATCCTATAAAATCTCTCAATTTCTTGCTGCAGGGTTCAAAACTAATTGAAAGAGTAAGTCCAGGGTACATCTGTGTAAGAGGTAAGTTCATACTTCACGACGCATTCCAAATAGCTATTTTTAAAATATACACTTGGTCGAGTTTTGTTGAGAGATTGTGGAATGCACCAAAGTTAGGAAGCAAAAGCATGCTTTTTTTAAAATATGAAAACCTTTTCAAACCAAGGACTACATCCCTAACAGCAGAACGTTTCAATGTTTTGACTTCACAGGTTCTTTAACTGCACAGCAAGAAGCCTCATGTCCCACACATAAAAGTTAAATAAACATTTCCCTTTAATCATGTCCATCTCCAGGTACAGATATTGACAGGTCTAATTCAAATTAAATTCATTCACCAATGAATCAACTGTGCAGATTACAGCCCTTTCCAAATCTCCATTCAGACAGAACAAACCAGGAAGTAAGAAATGGGAGTACAAATATAGGCTACTGGGACATCATGGGTCAGTTTGAAGGATAAAGGCTGCATGTGGCCCATCCATAGCAGTTTGGGCACCAGTGCCGATGTGGTTTGCAGTTAAACCCAAGCGTCCATGAAGTCAACAGTCTGGAACTGTGTGAATATCCCAGGTTATAATCAGTGTCCATAAACTTTGTATTTCATATTTGCCCTCTTTTCTTAAAAGACAAAGAGCAGGATTGTCAAGCCGCGCTCGTCCCAAGACCAGAAAATCCCACCCAAGGTCAGCGGATCTTTGCATAGTGCTGTCTCGCCCGCTACCATTCCCGTGGTGGGCAAGGCGGGAAAATTCTGCTTAAAATCGTTTGAAGTACATTAATTAATCTGTCGAATGCCAACCAAAATATTTTTTGCAATGGCAGAATTTTTTTACTTGGAGTTGACTATCAGGCTGCAAAGTGGCACAGTGGTTAGCACTGCTACCTCACAGTGCCAGGGACCCGGATTCAATTCCGGCCTCGGGTCACTGTCTGTGTGGAGTTTGCACATTCTCCCCGTCTCTGCGTGGGTTTCCTCCGGGTGCTCTGGTTTCCTCCCACACTCCAAAGATGTGCGGGTTAGGTTGATTGGCCGTGCTAAAATTGACCTTATTATCAAGGGATTAGCAGGGTAAATATGTGGGGTTATGGCTGCGATTATGGTCAGTGCAGACTCGATGGGCCGAATGGCCTCCTTCTGTACTGTGGGATTCTATGATTCCACAATTCTATGAGAAGTTAGGATGGGGGTGTGAGGGGTAATGCCAATACTTGAAATAAAAGAAAATTAAAGGCAGATGATAAATACAGCTTAGATTGCCTCATGAGCTCAGAGGTATCTTTTGATGTTCCCAATAATGGAATAATTCTGCCTGTTTCTCATCACGGCTGTCCCACTGATGACCATCTGAAGCAGAGTGTAACTCATTTTAAGTGGAACTGCAAGGTATTAAGACCTTGATACTATTGTTGCACCTTGTGGAGGATGAGGGAGGGAGAACATTCATATTGGCAGTTGAACTCTGTCATGTGCATGCTATCTGTTGACCATCAACAAAGCACCAGTTTTTAAGATGCCTACGGTACTAAGATCGCCAAGGTAGCCCCACAAACGTAACTGAATCAGTCTGCGTGACAATGGAGCAAGTGAAGAATTTGAATATGGAGGAAAAGCGGTCAAACAATTGTCACATGGAAGACTAAGGACAGAATTGTCCCGTCCCGCTCGCCATGGGAATCGTAGCGGGCGGGACGCTGACTATGCAAAGGTCTGTTGACCTCGGGGGGAATTTTCCGGTCTCGGGACAAACACAGCCGGAAAATCCTCCCCTAACTCTTTTAGCATTGGAGTGGCCGGACAAACATGATCTGTGTCCAATTTAACTTTGACTTCAGCCACTTTCAAATCGCTCCACCGTCTGGAAACAACGCACAATGCCCATTCTCATGATCCTCCTCCATTCTGTGAATCTGCAAAGTACTCTTCCTTCATAAGCCTTCCTATTTAATAGGATTCTTAGTCCACGCTTAATAATTAAATGTAAAGATCTAGATTCAAGAATAAAGACCATCTGATCATATGTTTAAAATGTTCAATGTATTGTCAAGCACCCGCAGAGATAGCGGCAAAATTTAGAACCTACATACTCAACGGAGGTTTACATCATCTTTCTTTTCACTTAGATTTTGTTGTTGTATTGTATCGTAAGGAGTCGATCCACCTGCAGTTTACAGAAATGTTGACTCTAAAGTTATTTCTGAGTGTATATTTTGTCAAATGGATCTGCTACAAACCTTAAATCGGGAAACAGCAGTTGGTGTTTAAGTGCTGGCAAGTCTAATGGTGCCACAATTATGCTGGTGGTTGTTGTAGATGGGATATTTGATGCAATATGACAGGCCATATGGCAGTACATTGGATTATGACCAATGTGAATATATAACTAGCATGTATAAATGAATTCCACAAGACATATATGATCGCGAATGAATGAAACATATTTCTCAGGGATATTTGGAATTCTGTAACTCCTAAATTTCTCAATTTGCATTGGTCTTGTTGTATTTGGCACAGCACGATGGAACTTGAATACATTGTACAGTTTCTGGCAAGGGTAAACATTACCTGGGGGGTGGGGGCTGTGGTAAGCCCCTTAATTACATGATCCATCATACTAAATGAAAACAGGTGAGTCCTGCAGCATACAAATCCCGACCCATGAAATAGATCACTATCCGGGAAACAAATTCTGGCAAATTAGAATTTAACGAAAAATTTGAAAACTTCTGTTTGCTTGTTAATATTCCTTTCGTACTTTCTACTCTTTAAAATGCTACGCTGATGTACAGTTCTACCCGCCCTCCTCCTCCTTCCTGTGTAAGGTCAGCGCACGTGCACACACACGCACAAACTACACACACGCACAAACTACACACACACACAAACTAAATACACACACAAACTACTCACACACAACTATATACACACACACACACACAAACTATATACACTTACACAAACTATATACACACACAAACACAAACTAAATACACACACAAACTACACACAACTATATACACACACACAAACTATATACACTTACACAAACTATATACACTTACACAAACACAAACTAAATACACACACAAACTACACACACACAAACTACACACACACAAACTACACACACACAAACTACACACACACAACTATATACACACACGCAAACTACATACACACAACTATATACAAACACACAAACTATATACACACACACACAAATATCTTCCTTCCTAGATCAAGGACACTGGCTGTTGTGGTCCTACCACTATCCCAGCTGAAATCATGTAACTTAGCACAACCAGAGATTGAACCTTCCTGGTCTGTACGCCTCAACTGCACATTTTGTTTCGGCCACTCAATTATTTGAGCATCACCCACGATCCTTTTTCATTCATGTACGAGTATGTAAGCATCAGCGTGGCTCACATGGCAGCAGTTCCACCTCTGGATCTAAATGTTAATGGGTTCAGGCCCCACTTTGAACACCCATACAATCTAGGCTGGCATTTTCGCACGCCCGAGGGAGTAATCGTTGTCGGAGATGCCGTCTTTCTGATGTTAAACAGAGATCTTCTCTGTCTAGGATACAAAGCTAGATGAGAATGTAAGCTGTGAGAAGGATGCAAAGAAGCTGCGTGGGATATATGCAAATTCACTGAGTGGGTAAGAAGATGGCAGATGGATTATAACATTGGGGAATGTAAAATTATCCACTTTGGTAAAGAAGAGAAAAGTGGAATATCTTTTGAAAGACAACGCAATGGTAAATGTTGGCATACAGGGCAATGTTTCCTCGAAGTTTCATGGGCTGCATGCAACCCAAAAGCTCCCAAAGGGGCTGCATATAAATCAGCCTCTTTAAATTAACGTCTGCACATCCATGAAGAAAGGCACCCATTTAATATAACCAGTCACACTGCAAAAAGAATTAGAAGGTACGTTGATGCAGAGGGATTTAAGTACCCTCATCCACAGATCACAGTTAGTTAACATCCACAGCAAGCAATTAGGAAGGTTAATGTCATTGTAAAAGGGGTTGGAGTATTGGTGTAAGGGAGTATTACAGTAATCTTTTCGGGTTTTGGATTAAACCACACCTGATGTACTGTGCAGTTTTGGTCTTCTTACCAAAGGAGGGATAGATTTGCCTTAGAGGGGAGCAACAAATTGAGCAACAGATTGATTCTGTGGGTCAAAGGGTTGTGTGAGGTGAGGTTAAGACAATGAGTTTTTCTTTGGAGTTTGGAAGAATTAGAGGTGATTTTATTGAAACATATAAAAATCTAGACCTGATAGGGTAGTTGCTGAGAGGTTGTTCCCTGTGGTTTGAGAACAAGGAACCATGGGGGTGAATTTTACCGTCCTGCCCGCCACGGGAATCGGAGCAGACAAGGGGTGGATCATGGAAAGTTTCATTGACCTTAGGTGGGATTTTCCGGTTTCGGAGCGAACAAGACTGGAAAATCCCACCCATAGTCTCAGGGTAGGGCTTGGGCCATTTTGAAAGAAGTTGAGCAATTTCTTCACTCAGCGGGTGGTGAAACTTTGGAATTATTTATCCCAGGGCCTTGCAGAAGCTGGGTATATTCAAGACTGAGATCCAGAGATGTTGAAACACGAAAGGAATCAAGAGATTTGGGCACAAGTTGGGAAATGGAACTGAGGGAGAAGAAGAATGATGATTTGATTAAATGGCAGGATCGAGGGCCTATGGTCTACTCCTAGCCTTTTGTCTTATGTTTGTATGTATTGAGCTTAAGATAAAACAGAGAAGTTTAACTTTTCAGAGTTAGTAACTGGATACTTGCACCAAAACAAATGTGTGGGCCATTTGATTAAATTCGGGACCCAATACTCTGAAAAATCACATATCACCAGACATATAAATGTTAAATTCCCATAAAGAAAATAGTAAATACCAATCTACAAAAAGCACAACACCCAAAATTTAAAAATGAAGTATATCCACAGTGTAAGACAATCCTCTTCCTTTTCATTTCTATCCTTTACTTTCCAGAGAATTATTGAGCCATACAGCAAGGAAACAGGCCCTTCGGCCCAACCTGTCCATGCCAACCATGGTGCCCTCCCAGCTAGTCCCACTTGCCCACGTTTGGCTCATATCCTTCTAATCCATTCCCATCTGTGGACTTATCCAAATATTTTTTCAATGTTACTGTTGTACCTGCCTCAACAACTTCCTCCGGCAGCTCACTCTACATACGCACCAACCTCTGCATGAAGAAGTTACCCCTCAGGTCCCTTTTAAATTTTTCCCCTACAGCTTGAAAACTGGTCTGTCTTAGCCCCAGCTCTTTAAATTCCCCCAAATAGAGAGCCAATTGATACCAAAATGATTGCTCTAAATCTACAAAAAGCACTTTCCCATTCTGCAAGCCAAGGAAGTTTAAAAGATTTCAGCTGAGCTGTTTACTTGCCCTCTACTTTTTATATTGAATCGAAATGATGAGTGTTTCAAGCCAGAATACAGTCTGAGCTAAAATAAATGCAAAATATTGCAGCTGCTGGAAATCTGAAATAAAAACTAAGCACTGGAAAACTCAGCAGATCTGACAGCTTCTGTGAAAAGAGGAATTTAACGTTTCGAGTCCAATATGACCCTTGTTCGGAATCCCCAAAGAAGAGGGGCGGCTCGGTGGCACAGTGGTTAGCACTGCTGTCTCACAGCGCCAGGGATCCGGGTTCAATTCCGGCCTTGGGTTACTGTCTGTGTGGAGTTTGCACATTCTCCCCATGTCTGTGTGGATTTCCTCCGGCTGCTCCGGTTTCCTCTCACAGTCCAAAGATGTGTGGGTTAGGTTGATTGGCCGTGCTAAATTGACCCTAGGGGATTAGCAGGGTAAATAAGCAGGGTTACGGGAACAGGATGAGCTTATGGTCGGTGTAGACTAGATGGGCCCAATGGCCTCCTTCTGCACTTCAGGAGTTCTATGATTCTGTGAAGTTCTGAATTTCTTAGAGTACCGAAGGAGAGTCATTTTGGACCCGAAATGTTCACTATTTCTCCCTCCATAGCTGCTGCCAGACTTGATGGACCCGATTTTACCAAAACTTCGCGCCCGACGGTAAAGTTGGGTGTCGGGCCTATACCGCGATCTGCACCCGATTCCGAGCAGATCGCGGCTTTACCAACACCCGATTCGGGTGCGGGTCCGGCCCGTGCCCAAATCGGGCGGCCCAACAATTTAAATGCATTAGCATGCATTTAAATCGACTTAATGAACCGCGCGCCCAACCCTACCGCCAAATCCCACTTTACCGTCTTCTGGCCCGTTCCGAATCCACGCTTTTAGCGACCTGCAGAATAAAAATCCAACGCGGATTTCTATTCTGCAGGGGAACCTCCGAAGCCCATCCTCCTCGACCATCCTTCGCAGACCCCCCCGCTAACCACCCCGGCAGACCCCCCCGCCCCTGCCACCCACCTGGGTCGGACCCCCCTGGGAGGCAGGCCCCCCTCGACACACCCCCAACCTACCTCGATCGCTGGTCTCCCTCCACCATCCTTCCGTTAGCAAGATAAGCTGTATGTTCCTCAGCTAGATCCACCTTGGTCAACACAAAGATGGTCCTTCTGCCTTGTGGGTCCATCTGGCTCACCAAGTCAGTTACAATACTGCGTTCAGCATCTACTGAACCATCTTGGATACAAAGGATAATGAATGGTACTGGTCGATCTTCCTGGTGTTATCAGTACTGTAACATCAGGAATGGCTGCCGACACCAAGGATATAATTTTTAGCATAAGCAAGGCTTACATGCAGAACCCTAATGCCATTATCCTTTGTACCCAAGATGGTTCAGTAGATGCTGAACCCAGTATTGTATCTGACTTGGTGAGCCAGATGGACCAGTCACACCCCCTCTCCTCCTCCCACCACCGTCCCCCCGTCCCCCAGAGGGTGATCTGGGGTTCCCCCCACCCCCCAGATGATCTGGGTCAGAGAGCCGCTCTCTCTGCTATTTTCTCCCCCCCAGGCGCGCTGCTTCGGATTTTTTTTCTAACTGCGCATGCGCAGCTCAGAGCTCCGATCGTTCCGGCAGCGCTAAGCCCCGCCCACAGCGCGAATCGGACCGGAGCCGGCAAAACGCGTATGGGCGTGCTGGAAAGAGGATTCCAGACGCGGATCTATTTGACGTCCAGATTCGGCACTTAGACTCAAAATGGTAAAATCAGGCCTGATGAGTCTTTATATAGTCCACACTGTTAATGATGTCTTTCGGAAGAGACATTGACCCGAGGCCCCATATAGCCTGTCAGGTGGGCATAAAATATTCCACAATATGATTTGGGAGATTTCTCCCCCCAACGTGTCCCAGCAAATACTTATTCTTCAAAACAACGGGCAAAGATTATCTGGTCATGTATTTTATTTCTCAGTGTGGAAGCTTGCTCAGTACAAACAGCCAGCTGTGTTTCCTAAATTGCAAGTGTCCAAAAGCATTTGGCTTGAAAGTGCTTTGGGGTGTCCTGAATAGTGAAGCGATATAAGAACAAGTTAGTTCTTTCTTTATATCTTAGCATTCAAAGCCAATTTCAAACACCATTAAATTCAATTTCTAATAAACTGCAGCTAAAATTGAGATGTGCATTGAATATGAGAGGCAAAACTGGCACAGATGGAAGTGCTTTGCGGTGTCTAAGATGTGTGATAAGAGCTATATTAATAAAAGTTCTTTCCTTATTTTGTGTCCTTCATTCCCCAATACAATAGTTTTCTAGATTATAAATAACAAACAAGAAAATCACATTATCTCTTCTCTCTGTGTCAAGATCACAAGTGGATTGGCAGTTAAATTATTTTCAGGTCTCTGCCAATGACACTCCATCAATGTTCTTATCCCTAGAAACTGCACTTGGTAGTAAATATTTTGTCATTATCTTTGCATCTACAACAGCAACTCATCCTTATATTAGCAACTTTAACAGGGCCAAACATCCCAATGCAGTTCACAGGAGCATTATCAGACAATGAGCAAAGAAGGAGTTATTAGGACAGGCAACCAGGTTTTAGGGGTCATCCTAAAGTAGGGGAGAAAGAGAGTGTCTTAGAGTTTGAGGGAGGAAATTCCATATCTTTGGGACTACCATAAAGCACTTTACATTTGATGCAATTAGAAATATAAACTTCGTAACTAAGCTTGTTGTTGTAATGGTCAATACCCATCTTGTTTGGGTCTTCCAAACTGCAGCACAAGAACAACTTGTATTTACATAGCAGCATTAGTGTAATAAACCAGCCCAAGGTGCTTCACAGGAAATTTATAAAACAAATTATGACCCTGAACCCACAGGGAGGTATTAGGTCAGATGACTAAAAGCTGGATCAAAAAGGTCAATTTTAAGGAGTATCTTAAAGGAGAGAAGCAAGGTAGAGAGATGGAGACTTGTAGGGAGGGAATTCCAGAGCTTGTGACCTAGGCAACTGAAACAGCCACTAATGGCTCGACAATTAAAATCAGGACTGTTCACGATGCCAGAATTAGGTGAGCGCTGATATCTTGGAGGCTTGTGGGCATTGTGGTACATTGCAGAGTTAGGAAGGGATGAGGCCATGGAGAGAATTGAAAATGAGTTGAGAACTTTAAATCTAGACATGCTTGACTGGAAGCCAATGTAGATCCGTGAGCACAGGGGTGATGGGCGAATGGGGCTTGGTGTGAGTTCGGACACAGGAAGAAGAGTTTTTGGATGACCTGGGTGTGGGAGACCAGCAAGCAGTCCATTTGATTAGTTAAGTCTAAAGGTAATCAAAATATAAATGAGGGTCTCAGCAGCAGGTGAGCTGTGACGAGGGAGAATTTAGGCGATGTCATGGAGGTGGAAAGCAGGCGGCCTGAGCAAATATGGGGTCAGAAGCTCATCTCCTGGCTGCACCAAGGTTGCAAAACAATCTTGTTTAATCTCAGGCAGCTGCCAGGAGTTGGTAGCTCGGTGATAGAGTCCGTTAAGAAACAGCACACTCTATTCACCCAACTTAGTACCTGATCCAAGACACTGTGAAACACTGCGGGAGCAGTAGGCACCTCAAATGGTAAACTTTGGTATGGATCCAACACGATGTGTGTACGAATGGTAAGCTGTTCCTTCGCTTGTCAGTAATTCTAATTGCAAATATGCATTTGACGAATCTATTTTACTGAACACGGCACGGGTGGCACAGAGGTTAGCACTGCTGTCTCACAGCTCCAGGGACCCGGGTTCAATTCCCGACCTGGGTCATCGTGTGAATTTTTTTTTATTCATTCATTTTTAATTCATTACTGGGACATGGGCATTGCTGGCATTTATTGCCCATCCCTAGTTGCCCTTGGAGATTAGTTGAGAGTCAATTGCTGTGGCTCTGGAGTCACATATGGGCCAGACCGGTTAAGGACAGCCGATTTCCTTCCCTAAAGGACATTAGTGAACCAAATGGTTTTCCTGACAATCGACAATGGTTTCACGGTCATCAGTAGGTTCTTGATTCCAGACTTTTTTTTGAATGGAACTAAAATTCCACCATCTGCCATGGCGGGATTTGAACCTGGGTTCCCCCAGAATATTAGCTGAGTTTCTGGATTAATATCTAGTGGTAATACCACTGGGCCAACGCCTCATCGTGTTTGTGTGGGTTTACTCTGGGTGCTCCGGTTTCCTCCCACAGTCCAAAGATGTGTGGGTGAGGTTGATTGGACATGCTAAATGAACTCTTAGTGTCCCAGGATGTGATAGGTTAGAGGGATTAGCAGGGTAACTAAGCTGGGATAGAACCTGGGTGGGATGGTGGTCAGTGCAGACTCAATGGGCCAAATGGCCTCCTTCTGCACTGTAGGGTTTCTATGCTTCCTGGCTATCCGCCAGGAAGCAAAGAGTCGGAATAAATGGGTGTTTTTCCGGTTGGAGGAAGGTAACTAGTGGCGTGCCGCAGGGATCGGTACTCGGGCCGCAACTATTTACCATTTATATAGATGATCTGGAGGAGGGGACGGAGTGTAGGGTAACGAAGTTTGCAGACGACACAAAGATAAGTGGAAAAGTGAATCGTGTGGAGGACGGAGAAGATCTGCAGAGAGATTTGGACAGGCTGAGTGAGTGGGCGAGGATATGGCAAATGGAGTATAACGTTGATAAATGCGAGGTTATACACTTTGGAGGAAATAATAACAAATGGGATTACTATCTCAATGGAAACAAATTAAAACATGCTACCGTGCAAAGGGACCTGGGGGTCCTTGTGCATGAGACGCAAAAGCCCAGTCTGCAGGTACAACAGGTGATCAAGAAGGCAAATGGGATGTTGGCCTATATTGCGAGGGGGATAGAATATAAAAGCAGGGATGTCTTGATGCACCTGTACAGGGCATTGGTGAGGCCGCAGCTGGAATACTGTGTGCAGTATTGGTCCCCTTATATGAGGAAGGATATATTGGCATTGGAGGGAGTGCAGAGAAGGTTCACCAGGTTGATACCGGAGATGAGGGGTTTGGATTATGAGGAGAGGCTGAGGAGATTGGGTTTGTACTCGTTGGAGTTTAGAAGGATGAGGGGGGATCTTATGGAGACTTATAAGATAGTGCGGGGGCTGGATAGGGTGGAGGCGGAGAGATTCTTTCCACTTAGTAGGGAAGTTAAAACTAGAGGGCACAGCCTCAAAATAAAGGGGGGTCGGTTTAAGACAGAGTTGAGGAGGAACTTCTTCTCCCAGAGGGTGGTGAATCTCTGGAATTCTCTGCCCACTGAGGTGGTGTAGGCTACCTCGCTGAATATGTTTAAAGCGCGGATGGATGGATTCCTGATCGGTAAGGGAATTAAGGGTTATGGGGATCAGGCGGGTAAGTGGAACTGATCCACGTCAGATCAGCCATGATCTTATTGAATGGCGGGGCAGGCTCGAGGGGCTAGATGGCCTACTCCTGCTCCTATTTCTTATGTTCTTATGTTCTCACCTTTCCATTGGCTAATGTTACAACTGGTGCCCAAGGCGAAGTTCCCCAATTTATTAAATCCCAGATGGGATACCCCCAAATTGTTCTACCCCAGGTGAGGAGGGATGAACTGGCTCCCGTTCCTTATTCAATCCCCTTGGTTGGTCGCAACAAGATCAATTTAAAAAGGATCCCTTCGCATATGGATACCTTTTCCCTGTCCAATATATTTAAATTTTAAAAGAAGCCAACTTATCCAGACTTTTTTAAGTTAAAGCAAGATTAAACATGAGGAAAACAAAATAACACATGCATATACATTCATACAAGTTAGAAATGGGAACCGAGTCCACAAGTAAGTAAAACAAAAACAAATCACTTTGACATATCCGTGACTTCATAGAATCATAATTCCCTACAGTGCAGAAGGAGGCTACTCAACCCATCAAGTCTGCACCAACTCTCCAACAGAGCATCTTATCCACGCCCTATCCCCATAACCCCACATATGGTTAATCTACCTAACCTACACATCTTGGGACATTAAGGGGCAATTTAGCATGTCTGATCCACTTAAGCTGCGCATCTCTGGACTGTGGGAGGAAACCGGAGCACCCGGAGGAAACCCACGCAGACACAGGGAGAACATGCAAACTCTATACAGACAGTGACCCGAGGCCGGAATTGAACCTGGACCCCTGATGTTGTGAGGCAGCAGTCCTAACCACTATGCCGCCCAGCAGGTGAACAGTCGGTTTTTGGATTTCAATGTTCTGCAATTAAGCTGAGAAACTTCCTTTTCAGCTGTGACTTGGCTTGCGCCAGCAATCGGAGAGGGAGTTATCTGCAAAAACTTTTGTTGCAGGGGTCCATTGCTGTCGTCCTTCATGTCACATGCTGACACATCCAGCACTCATCGACACTGACCAAGTTCTGCAGCTGGTGTTTATCCCAGTCTTTGTATGTTCCAGGAAGGTAGAAATCCACTAACTGGTCTGGGGCATTGTTCAGAGGATATAATTCCTGCGAAAATTATATTCAGCTCCTATTATCTGCACATGAGATAGCAGTTGGCTTCTGTATGGCTGTTGTGCTTTTGATGTATCCTTGTCTGGAGACAGGGTGTGATTCCATTGTCTCTCTCTCTCTTAGTATAACCCACCACCAACTCCGCCAGTGACGGGCTTTACATCTTAAGCAATCTTTGGCTTGTATGTCCATTTTTAAAACCACAGGTCTTACTTGAAAGTTCAGAATGCCTGTACATAATTCACGGTTATTCCCCCACCATCATAACACTACATTAGAAAACAAATCTTCACGACTGGGCACTTTTCATTTTCGATCACATTTACTGTTTGCTTATAATTTCCACAATTCTGAAGGGACTCATCATATTTTTGACCTTCCGCAATAGGTACAGCACATTCACTGTTCTTCACCTTCCTAACTGCCCCAATTCTTTCTATCTATCCAGCTCTTTTATGACTGCTTTGAACTGTACACTGACCGAGCCTTGCAAAATGCCAGCTGGACATAGTTCTTTATCTTGACTTCAGCCTGTGATGCCCAATTTTATCATTTGGTCCTCCTTGTTCAAAGACCACTTTGCGCTCTCATAGCGAATCCTCAGTGACAATAAAGTGTTGAAGTTCCAGATCATTTCTGGCTCTCCACCGTGCCCTGTATCTGCACACTTATGCAACATGACTGTCAAGAAGTAAATGCCCTAATCGTGCTGGAGGCAAGCTCAGCGTTCAATTAGCAGCACTGAGCATTGCCATGGAACATAAAATCATAAAAACCCTACAGTGCAGAAGGAGGCCATTCGGCCCATCGAGTCTGCAGCGACAACAATCCCACCCCAGGCCCTATTCCCTAAACCCCACACATTTACCCTTCTAAACCCTCAAACCTACACATCCCAGGACACTAATGGACAATGGGGCAGCACGGTTGCACAGTGGTTAGCACTGCTGCTTCACAGCACCAGGGACCCGGGTTCAATTCCTGGCTTGGGTCACTGTCTGTGTGGAGTTTGCACGTTCTCCCCGTGTCTGCGTGGGTTTCCACCGGGTGCTCCAGTTTCCTCCCACATTCTGAAAGATGTGCTGGTTAGGTGCAATGACCCGAACAGGCGCTGGACTGTGGCGACTAGGGGAATTTCACAGTAACTTCATTGCAGTGTTAATGTAAGCCTTACTTGTGACTAATAAATAAACTTTAAACAATTTAGCATGGCCAATTTACCTAACGCACACATCTTTGGACTGTGGGAGTAAACCGGAGCACCCGCAGGAAACCCATGCAGGTACGGGGAGAATGTGCAAACTCCAGTGGAAACTTCCCTCAGAATGCGAGTGGCCAAGGCAGAAGGAGGCCATGATGGTGTCTGCCACTGACCTGCAGAGAGAGGAGGCAACACCTTGAACAGCCAGCAGCTTCAAAGGACATAAAATTTGTCAAAAGACCAAAATGTGCAGGATCTGGCGCAAGATCAGCCAGATCCCAAATCTTTCAGCTTTGAAAAGAAGACCCTTCACTTCTGCCCGTGTTGAACCAGACAACTGCGCCCTGAAGTACACCATAACGTTCGGTTCAGTCACTTACAAATTAGAAATTGCTTTCTCACTCTCCCCAACCCATTAACAGGCTCTTCAAGGAGCTTAATGGGCCCTTAATTGGAGGAAGCAGGTTCTCCATTCCTCCCTCCCGCCCTTGCTTTGAAAATAGCACTGCTCACCTTCCAGGGATGGTAGGATCCAGTGCCACCCTCCAGGAAGGCCATTTTAAAATTGCGCCCACAGTTGTTCCTGCCCCCCATAGCTGAATAAAAATCAAGTCTCCGTAATCTCAACCATGTCTGGCTCCTCCCAATGCACAATTGCCTCCAGTTCCCCTGATTTATTATGAACACAGTGTGCATTGCTGTACAGATGTTTTTCTACATGTTTAAGAGAAATTCCTTTCACTTCATGCTTAACCATCTCTTGAGACTCCTCCCCTCCCTCGCCTGATTCTTTCCTATGCTCTGTTTTGTTTCCATTTAGTTTGCTTACATTTTGTGTAGATCCTTCCCACTCCACCAATAGCTTAAAGCCTTTGGCATCAGCCAATTTACCCTTACCACTGGGTCACGGGTCCCATTCCGGTTCAGGTAGAATGCTAACCGTAACCCATCGGTACCGACCTCCCTGCCCCAGAATTGGTGCCAACATCCCAGGAAAAGGAACCCCTCTTTCCCACACCAGCGCTTTAGCCCTGTATTCACTCCCCTGATCTACCTGCTTCAACCCCATTACCCTCGAGGTCCTGCTTTTGAATCTCGAGCCTAACTCCAGATACTCTTTAAGCAGGACTTCCTCCCTGTTCCTCCGCATGTCATTAGATCCAGCATGGACCGCAACAACTGGATGTACCCTCTCCTGGGCCTGTGTTTTCCTCTGAGGTGTGACTGTATTCTAGATGAAACTGTCCAGAAATTCCTCCCCCTCCCATCTGTGTCTTCCTGGAGCATCAACTGTCCGGGTCCTGAAATTGTTGGACAGGGATTCTGAGGGCAATCTTTGGAACTGACAGGGGAAGTGAAGATACCCATCATTGCTGTGTTCATTGACTGTAAATAATATGGGAAGATTATGCCATTCAGTTAGGAGTAGGGCGAGATATTTTGGTGTGACTTGTCGGCCAAGCCACCTAAACACAATCACTGATTATCCAAAGAGTTAGAACCGTCATATATATATTAGACATCTTGTATGATGGGCACACCTGTTATAGAATCCCTACAGTACAGAAACAGCCCATCAAGCTTGCACCGACCACAATCCCACCCAGGTCCTATCCCCATAACCCCATGCATTTACCCTAGCTAGTCCCCCAACACTAAGGGACAATTTAGCATGGCCAATCCACCTAACACACACATTGTTGGACTGTGGGAGCACCCAGAGGAAACCCACGCAGACACGGGGAGAATGTGCAAACTCCACACAGACAGTGACCTAAGCCAGGAATCGAACCCGGGTCCTTGGCGCTGAGAGGCAGCAATGCTAACCACTGTGCCACCGCGCCACCCATATATTTTGGGCAAGGCTACATTCCCCTCTAAATAACATTTGAACTGTCAGGCAACAAATTACATAAAATGCTGTCTCTCTTACTTTTCCTTTTTCCATAAAGTTGCCAGCAAATGTTCCTCAAAAATTCATCACCAATTCACTGACGCATGGTAACCAAAAACTCTCCATATATGGATAAGCATCAGCTTTCCATTTGCAAAATATAATTTCATAAACCCCGCTGCACCACGACAAAATTATCTTCAGATACTCGGAATTCCTCGATGAATTATTTTTAGTTTCTTTCCCCCACCCAAGCAAAGAATATTTTAACTTGTTTTTGACGAAATCAGTACTCCACAACACACAGCCAAAATAGAATTATTCCGCAACGTACAGTCAAAATAAAATTATTTATAAAGCCGTGGATTGACTCCTGCGGTTAGCCATCAAAAATGTCGGTGCATTGCCAGAAACAACCATAATTAACTTCTGATTCAGGACAGAGTCATGGAGTGTGGTGCTTTTTCAGCAGCGTGCATGAACTTTGATGACCAGATAATCGCACAACTGTTGACAGACAAAGCTGGAGTAAGAATTGGTAAGACATGTGTTCGTTGGACAACCATTGGGCAGAGTAAGAGCACTCAAACTGCAGCCATTTCCACTCTCGAGCTGAACTTTTAAGTCCATTTATTTTGTTTTGCCAATTTCCTTAAATAAGACAAATTCTTATTTATCCTGTCTGTTCCTATTTAAAGGAATGGTGACACAGTGGTTAGCACTGCTGCCACAAAGCGCCAGGGACCCAGCTTCACATCCTGACTTGGGTCACTGTCTGTGCGGTGTCTGCATGTTCGCCCCGCGTCTGCGTGGGTTTCCCCCCACAGTCCGAAACCCACGCTGGTTAGCTGCATCTGCTATGCTAAATTCTCCCTCAGTGTACCCAAACAGACAGCGCAGTGCGGCAACTAGGGGATTTTCACAGTAACTTCATTGCAGTGTTAATGTAAGCCTACTTGTTACATTAATAAATAAACTTAAAGCTTTAAACAATATAGCATGACAGATATAGGTAAGCAAGGACAAAGCAGTAACAAAGATTGTTGCAGACCTGTGTTATGATGTGTGACACATGTCTGCTAATAAAATGCAATCTAAGTTAATGAACATGACATTTTTGGAGTAGCTGTTTTGTTAAAATTAGCACAGAGTGAATGCAGTTGTTACCCAAGTTCCTGACCTGAGGATTTGCCACTCCATAACACGTACACTGAGGATTTAAATAAGATTTCTGACAGATTTGGTGCTCTTTTCTCTAGAAAGGCAGTCTGAGGCATGACCTGATGTAGAGGTCTTTAAGATTGTGAAAGGGTTTCATCAGGTAGGGCATTGAGATGATGTTTCCAACTTGCGGAGGAGACTAGAACCAGGGACCATAAATATAAGATAGTCACGAAGAAATCCAAGGAAGAATTCAGGAGAAACCTCTTTATTAACAAGTGATCAGAATGTTAAATGTTAAACGTGATACCGCATGGTCGAGGCAAGTGTCGCGGATACAATTAAGGAGGGATTAGATAAACGTTCGAGAGCAAAAAGATCAGAAGGTTTCGCTGACAAGGTTCACTGAAGCGGATTGAAAAGAGGCTTGTGTGGAGAGGGGCCAGGGGAGCGGAGAGAGCTCGTAGACATTCTCAGAATTATCAAAGGATTTCAGGGGGCAAAACGTAAAAGGTTGTTTGTACTGCTTCCATGGGATTAGTAACAAGGAAGCACAAACTCAGATACAAAAACAGAAAATACTGGAAAATCTCAGCAGGTCTGACAGCATCGGTGGAGAGGGAATAGAGTCAACGTTTGAGTCTGGATGACCCTTCGTCATAAACTCAGCATTACCACAATAACAAAGGAGGAAGTTAGATGATTATATTTAAGTTTTAAAGTTTAAAGTTTATTTATTAGAGTCACAAGTAGGCTTACATTAACACTTCAATGAAGTTACTGTGCAAGTCCCTGAGTCGGCACACGCCTATTCGGGTACACTGATGGAGAATTTAGCGTGGCCAATGCACCTAACCAGCACATCTTTTGGGGTGTGGGAGGAAACCGGAGCACCCGGAGGAAACCCATTTTGAAAAAAACACTTGAATGTAATCCTTCTATGAAATTCTGACATATATTTTTGGTCGGCCAAAAGTTATTCCCGGGCTCCCAATGCCAAAATGAGAAATCAACAGAAATTGAGTTTTTCTTTGACTCATGCTGAATGTCGTGTCGCCTCTCCTCAGGGACAAACCATACTTACATAAGTCAAACATGCTCAAGCACAGGCTGGCAACAACTAAGATTACGAAAGAAAAACCTCAAAGCATTTTGTGGATTTTGATGAGCTGGAACTCTGCAGAACAATGTTGGGTTTTCACTGCTTGTCAAGGTACGGGAAGAATTCCAGCTCAGAGTTGCAATAGCATCTCAGAGGCCGGTGACCCTTCACCAGGTTCCCTTTATTTACAAACTCTATTCCTCTCCTGGAGTGCTTCAGGTAGAAAGTCAGAATCAGGAGCACCAGTGGACCTGACACTCCCCATATGTATATACTGGTGAGGCTCCCTGATTGGGCAGGTAATTATGACCTCAATCAGGGAGCTCATACTCCAAGAGGCCAATCTCATGGGCCTTGTTGAAGTCATTACAAAAGTTATGGTTCTGCTCCTTCAGGCCCCGTTGAAAAATCCAGCTCACCGGCCAACAACTATCAAGAGTTCTCCAGACTGCCATAATAGCGTGTACCTGCTTGGCTCAGAAGTGTAATTACTGAGCCTGCCACAGAGAATTGATTAAGTTCCCAATCTTCCATCAGCAGATGTGTCAAGCAGAAATCAACTTCAAAGAGATGGATGACCTTTCCAACACGTTTATAAAGTAAAACACTGCCATGTTATTTGTCCTTATTGCAATTTGAGTTACAAAAAAACATATTCATTAAAACGTTCAGAAATGTTAACACAGTCTTACATAAAGACAAAGTTTATTTTCCTTCAAGTGTTTCACTGCCAGTGGAGTTTTCCCTTGCACGCTGCCTTGGAAAGGAAAATGAGCACTCTGAATACAAAAGCCAGGAAATCGTGCCAGGTAACCATTTAAATATTTTTATGTGCATTCTGCACCCTTAATTAGGCTTTCAGCATTACACGTGTACAAGTACTCTAGACACAAAATGTAACCAGCCAGAAAATCGTGGACAGAAAGAATTAAATTGAATTGGATCGCTGTGCCAATTTGCACCTTAGTTACTGGCGCTGGTTAGAAAATCTGCATTCAATCTGCGTCGATATGCTGAGAAAGAAATATTCTTGTCAAGTTATAGCCCGGAAACAGCAACAAGTTAAAAGTATCTAAAGAAATGCAAATGCAATAGGTTTGAACAGGAGTTCCAAAGCAAAGAACAGATTCACCTCAGATTAGCTGAGTTGGCAGTGCAGGGCACTAAATTACAGCAGGATGTGTTGGCATTAAATATTACCTGTCAAAGATTGAACTTCTTCCTTAACTTTAAATATGATGCTGTAATCAGCAGTTGGACACCAAAGATTGTTCTGAAAGCCCCTGGCACTTCTCTCCTCATTATGGCGTTCTTTGTGATATTATTTATGTTTCCCTCAGCAGTAAGAAAGTATTGAAACCAGATTGCTGTCTCACTGCAACTATCTCATTTACCTCATGACTGTCACTGTAATTGTATCTGGTCGACACTAACCTACCTGCATAACTCTCTCCAATACTCACTACTCTTTCTGCTTCACAGGGCCAGATTGTGGCAACCGGGGCAAGTAGTCCGAGTCGGGAGATATCCAGACTTGCCAGACCCACCTTGGTTAAAAAGTACTTCTTCACTCTGGGAGGGTGTTGGTGGGTGACGGGTGACAGGGCAATGTGGGGGTCAGGTGCAGGATGGAACAGGGTCTACTGACCCTGGAAGCAGCGCGTAAGCAGGCATAGGGAATGCAAGTGCCGAAGTGGGCCTTGGTCTTCTGAGGCTTTTGTCCCAGTTGTTTCAGAGGTTGTGCGGGGCCCTCTGGACCTCACCCTTCACAATCCCACACAAGCCGCTTGATCCCTCAAACCCCTGCATGTCAACTCATGACCCCCATGAATCCTTGTACTTTCCATGCCACCATCTAGCCACTCACCTAGTACCCACCATTAGCAGATCACAGGAGCCATGTGGAGATGAAACAAAATCTTCTAACAATCAGATACAGCCCCAATTCTACACTCTCGATAGTGAAAAACACTCCCATTCATAAAACCTATTCAGAGCTTTTCAATCTCAAATGATTAATCGCTTATATAAACAAACCTCCATTCAAACCCTACATTAAAGACAGCTAATCCTTTAATAGACTCACTAGACTGTCCATCAAACTAAAATCAGAACCCCTGCTAAGATTATTGTAGCTTTTGAAATTCAGCCAAGCATTCACAATGACATAATGATAGCCTTTGGGGAAATAAAAAGCTTATTGAAGCCGCAGGACCAGAAGTCTTTTTTTAAAAAAACATTAGTGAACAAGATGGGTTTTTCCGACAATCAACAATAGTTTCATGGTCATCAGTAGATTCTTAATTGCAGATTTTTTTTATTGAATTCAAATTTCACCATCTGGCGTGGCAGGCTTCAAACCCAGGTCCCCAGAATATTAGTTGAGTTTCTGGATTAATAGTCTAGCGATAACGCCACTAGGCCATTGCCTCACCTCAAGTTTCATATCGTCCGCAAATTTTAAAATTCTGCCCTGTACAGCAAGGTGTAGATCATGAATATATATCAGGAAAAGCAAAGGTCCCAACACTGATCCCTGGGGCACTCCATGACAAAAACTTTCTTCCAGCCCGAAAATTACTACTTGCTGTATCCTGTCACTCAGCTGATTCTGTATGCATGTTGATACTTTTCCCTTTTATTCCAAGGGCGATAACTTTGCTCACTAGTCTGCTTTGCAGCACGGTATCAAAATGCCTCTTGGAAGTCACTGTACACCACATCAACAGCACTACCCTCAGCAACCCTCTCTTATCTCTTCAAAAACAAACTCCAGCTAGTTAAGTTAAACATCATTGCCCCTTAAGAAATCCATGTTGGCGTTCTATAACTAACCTGCATTTGTCCATGTGACTATTCATTTTATCCTTAATTGTTGTTTCTAGAAATTTCCTCAGCACCGAAGGTAAACTGACTGCCCTGCAGTTGCTGGGCTTATCTCCACAGCCTTTTTTGAACAAGGTTATAGCATTTGCAATTCTTCAGTCCTCTAGCACCACCGGAATCCAAGGAAGACTGAAAAATGAGGGTCAGCGCCTCTGCAATATCCACTTTTATGTTCCTTCAGTGTCCTTCAATGCATCTCATCCAGTCCTGGTTTCTTGTCAATTTTAAGTACGATCGCCGAACCATACCTGCTCCTTATCAATCTTAAACCATTCTAGTGTCTGAATTGCCTCCTTTTTCACCAGGGCCTGGGTAGCATCTTCTTCCTTTGTGAAGACGGATGCAACGTATTCAATTACTAAGTTAGCCATGCCCTCTGTCATCATGAGTAAATTCCCGTTTTGGTCTTTTATTGGCCCTACTCCTCCTTTTACCACCTTTTTGCTATTTAGGTACCTTGTTCTGAGGGCACTGCCTCTGGAGACCTCCATTGTGGGGGTTCCCTTATTCAGGGGGGGGCGGTTGCCTTTCTGTACATTGGAGGGGGGAGGCTTCCCATTATCCATGGGGTTGTCTTTCTATGCTTGATGCGGGAGGGGGGGGTGTTCTCCTTATCTGTGGGAAGTTGTTATTGTGCATGCGTGGTCATGATGTCTGTCAGGGGGGTTTCCCCATGTCTGTGCAGAGTCTGTGCAGGGGGCTGCCTATTAATTAAATCAGAGATCGGGCTGCCCAGGATTCCCTGCATTGCTGACTTTCTTAGGGTCCACCCCTCCAGCTGACTGTGTGAATGTCGCTTCCCCTCTGAAACTGCACAGAGTGCTGTTCAATATGGGGAAAAACAGAGAAACAGCAAATAGAAGCGAGAATGGGTCATTTGGCTCTTCGAGCCTGCTCCACCATTCATTTTGATCATAGCTGATCATTAGAGCTAGCCGTGTAGCCTGTGAGCTTCATTCACACTGTGCGTTTTTGGGAAGATTCGGGCCAGTGTTTTGGTCCTGTCATTAACTAAGTTCCAAGATGCGCCATTTACTTGTTGCACCATTATAAGGCCAGCTAGTTACACACAAAAGAACTTTGAGCTAAATAGAATCCCTACAGTACAGAACGAGGCCATTCGGCCCATCGAGTCTGTACCAACCACAATCCCATCCAAGCCCTATTCCCGTAACCCCACATATTTACCCTGCTAATCCCCCTGACACTAGGGTCAATTTAACATGGCCAATCAATGTAACCCACACATCTTTGGAGTGTGGGAGGAAACCCATGCAGACACGGGGAGAACGTGCAAACTCCACACAGACAGTGACAGAGGCCGGAATTGAACCCAGGTTCCTGACGCTGTGAGGCAGCTGTGCCCAAATGGTACAGGAATATGTCTAAATAATGGTGCAAGCTGTGAGAAGTTTGGCTCCAACAAGACTTGAGCCACTATTACATGTATTCTCACACAGAACTAATCTACGAGTAAATTATCCAAATTCTTTGATTAGCTTTCAGCCCATAAGCCACTCCCAGGTATTATGTACTGAAAACAATACTGACTACAAGCAATAATGGGTTAACTGCTGAGCTCTACATTTAAACAAGATGACTCATTCATGATTTTCACTGAACCATCAGTTTTCTTGCTGCCAATATATTACATACAGCTGCCCATAAACAACATGCAAAAGGGCTTTGTTACAAGGGTAACGAGAGGCTATTCACATGAAAGAGGGGTAACCGTAAAAACATTCATTTCACTTCACTGAAAAAGTTTATAAGTCACTCAACATTATTTTTGATTTTCCTTTGTTGGATATTCTCCTCAACACTTCCGATTTACTGAGAAATAAAGTGAAGACTTTATGCAGTGCCCCTATTTTTGTGTGAACTTTTCTGCTGAATGACTCATGTGTATGAAGCACTGCCAAAATACTGCAGAATACTTTGCAGGCAAAAGATAGGGAAGGGTGAACAATATTGACACGGCACAATACAGAAGCGGCACGGTAGCACAGTGGTTAGCACTGCTGCTTCACAGCTCCAGGGTCCTGGGTTCGATTCCCGGCTCGGGTCACTGTCTGTGTGGAGTTTGCACATTCTCCTCGTGTCTGCGTGGGTTTTCTCCAGGTGCTCCGGTTTCCTCCCACAGTCCAAAAATGTGCAGGTTAGGTTGATTGGCCAGGTTAAAAATTGCCCCTTAGAGTCCTGAGATGTGTAAATTAGAGGGATTAGCGGGTAAATATGTGGGGGTAGGGCCTGGGTGGGATTGTGGTCGGTGCAGACTCGATGGGCCGAATGGCCTCCTTCTGCACTGTAGGGTTTCTATGATTCTATGATTCTAGAAACCGTGTGTTAATATTTGAAATGGTCCTATTCAAATAAGGGTTCCCCTTGTTATAATAACCGTAAGTGCTTATTGTAAGTAACCTATTCAAGGATTACTAAATGAAAAATTTAAAATTCTACATTTGTACAAAATACATAGGGTTCTTGTAAATGCACAAGAAAGTTATTACCACAACTTATTGGGTGGCTAAATTCAACAACAAGCCACGTTGGTAATCTTGCAGTAAGTGGCAGCTTTCGGATAGTACTACTCACAGCAACTCACAGGAAGTACTGGTCCTCAATGTCCTAGCCTCTTTACAACTTAAGCAATTATTCAACTAAAAATGATCAAGAAACATGTACTTAACACATCATGTCATTAAAATAGGTTTCTCCGACAGTGTTGACTGGCTTGGCATTTCATTCTCACTCCCTGCGGAATTCACTTGCACCGAATGTTACTCATCTGCCTGTGCTATTCCTGGGAATTTCCTACTTTGCCTGGGCATTGAACTTTGGGAAAGTTAAGACTGGGGGAAATAAATGGCTCAATCTGCTAGCCTTAGAATCACAGAAAGGTTACGGCGGAAAAGGAGGTAATTCAGCCCATCGTGTCTGCGCCAGCCAAGAAGGACAGAAGAAAGAAACTAGCCGCTCATTTTAATCCCACTTTCCAGCACCTGGTCTGCAGCTTTGACAAAGGATCGTCTGGACTCGAAATGTCAGCTCTTTTCACTCCTTACAGATGCTGCCCGACCTGCTGAGATTTACCAGCATTTTCTATTTTGGTCCATAGCCTTGCAGTTTTACAGCACTTCAGGTGCAGGTCCAGGTTCCTTTTGAATGAGTTGAGCGTTTTTGCTTGAACCACCAATCCAGGTGGTGAATTCTAGATGCCCACCGCCCTGTGGGTGCAAAAACCTTTCCTTATGTTCCCCTTCTACCAATCATCTAGAACCTATGCCCCCAGATCCCTCAGCTCAGGGAAACAGGCCTTTCTTGTCCAGACCCCTCAGAATTTTGTACACCTCAGTTATGTCACCCCTCAGCTCCCTCTGTTTAAAGGTAAACAACCCCAGCCTGACCAACCTTTCCACACATCTGCAATTGTAAAGCCCTGATAACATTCTTGTAAATCTCCTCTGCGCTCTCTCTAGAGCAACTACGTCCTTCCTGTAATGTGGTAACTAAAACGATACACAAAACTCCAGCTGTGGTCTAACCAGCGTTTTATAGTTATAGCATTATATCCCTGCTTTTATATTTAATACCTCACCCAATAAAGGACAGTATCCCATCTGCTTTCTTTACCACCTTTTCCACCTGACCTGCCACCTTTGGGGATTTGTGGACATGCACTCTGAGACCTCTCACTTACTCTACCCCTCTCAATGTCTTCTAATTTATAATGTATTCTCTTGCTTTGTTTACCCTCTCCAAATGCACACTTTTTTCTTTATTCATTCGTGGGACATGGGCATCGCTGGCTGGCTAGCATTTATTGCCCATCCCTAGTTGCCCTTGTTCAGAGTCAGCCACATTGCTGTGGCTCTGGAGTCATATGTAGGCCAGACCAGGTAAGGATGGCAGATTTCCTTCCCTAAAGGACGCCAGTGAACCAAATGGGTTTTTCCAACAATCGACAAAGGTTTCATGGGCATCAGTAGATTCTTAATTCCTGATTTTTGTTTTTACTGAATTCAAATTCTACCATCTGCCATGACGAGATTCGAACCCAGGTCCCCAGAACATTAGCTGAGTTTCCGAATTAATAGTCTAGTGATAATACCACTAAGCCATCGCCTCCCCATGAATTCCATTTGCCACTTGTCCGCACTGTCAACCAAACCATTGATCTAATTCTGGAATCAAAACTATCCTCTTCACTCTCAACTACACGGCCAATGTTTGTGTCATCTGCAAATTTCCCAATCATGTGCCCCACACTTAAGTCCAACTTATTAATATATTCAACAGCCAGGGCCCCAACACTGAGCCCTGCGGAACACCACTGGAAACCATTGTCCATTCGCAAAAACATCCATCGGACTATGGCCCTTTGTTTCCCAACACTGAGCCAATTTTCGATCCAACTTGCCGCCTTCCCCTGCATCCCACCGGATTTCACTTTTCCGACCAGTCTGCCACTTTTGGAGTGTGGGAGGAAACCGGAGCACTGGAGGAAACCCAGGCAAACAGGGGAGAATGCGCAAACAGTCACCTAGGCGGGACCCGGGCAGCAGTGCTAACACTGTGCCACCATGCCACTGTGGTCCACCTCTAATGTCCATCTGCTTAACGTTTCTCCTTGTGTGACAAATGGCAAGAAAGAAAAAACTTTCATGTCAGAAAATAATAAATTGACATTGTCAAATGCCTGTGGCACAGCACCCGGGAGTGACTGGACTATTCTGTTTAAATGAGTAGTTGGGTTCAGAAAACACCACCCAAATGTTGATAATGCCACAGTTCTTCTGTCATTGCTGCTGTTTATATATTAATCATTTTATTTTTGCTGTTTGTTTATGAGGAAAAGGAATGCAGTTGTTGCAAGCATTTAAAAACTTTACAAAGTTTAAACAATGTCGAAATGCAAAGGGAAAAGTTTCCTGTGTCACAGACACACACATTTTTAAAAACTGTAAACTTTGAGGAGATGGAAAGCAATGCTTTTTTTTTCCCCCAGGAAACCTACATTCCAAAAAGTTGAAAAGTTCATGCTTCGCCCTGTTTCACATTTAATACCGAAAGAAATCTGGTTTCTTTCACAGCTCTTAAAAAGGTTCCTTAAGACATTAAGTCCTGCCCCACTCTTTGAATGGCCAGTCTTGCATCTAATTACATTCTGGGACTTGTAGGTACAGACACAAACTGAGCTGTATTCTCAGCATCTTCAGTGTCCTCGGTCAATATGCTGATAACTCCATGAACTAAAGCCATGGGCCTCTCAGACAGATAAGCACTCTGATCGAAAATGTTACTCAAGACAATTTAATTACATGAGATGCTATGGTATAGATAAGTTTAATTGTTTTGTCACAATGTCCTTAACTTCAGAGAGAATCTGAAAACAGTTTGTTGTTATTTCCCACCTCCCTCAGTATCATTCGTAGGTAAGGATTGTACTGCAGAAGCTTTGGCCGCCTAATAGATTAAGGACTTCTGTTTCCCACCTATTTTTCGTATGTCTAGAATTTTATGTAGAACAGGGGGAAGTGATGCTCTCAGTCTGCTGTCACACATCAAATGAGCGGCACGGTGGCACAGTGGCTAGCACAGCTGCCTCACAGCACTAGGGACCCAGGTTCAATTCCAGCCTTGGGGGACTGACTGTGTGGAGTTTGCACATTCTCCCCATGTATGCGTGGGTTTCCTCCGGTTTCCCCCCACAGTCCAAAGATGTGCAGGTTAGGTGGATTGGTCATGATAAATTGCCCCTTATTGTCCAAGGATATGTAGGTTAGGTGGATTAGCCATGGTAAATGCACAGGGTCATGGGGATGGGGGGGGGTAGCTGGACATTTCAATGTCAGGAAAATATGACTACAGTGTTGCCGACTGTATAAAATACCTACACATTGAGAATTAACTAGACAATCCTACATATTAGAGTCACAAAAGGAAAAACATCCTGCCAAACAGCCTGGTTCTATGCTTACACAACTTTATGCTTTGTCAGTAGTAAGCAAGATGGTAGAAACACAGAAAGAGTTTTTTTTTAGTTATACCCAATCAAAGTCCAATTCAAAGTCTCGACCAGCAAGACATTACAGATTCAAGCTGGCAAGGCAGGCTGCCCTCTTCCTGTCGTGGGCTCGGTCCACATGATCCAAGCTGATAGGAGCAGGCATTGCTCCCTCTCCAGTGTTTGATTTCATTCGCATCTTAGCCAAAAGACCGAGATGCTGTTTGAAAAAATTGCTTCAAATGAAGCCTCAGTGTCACCTCATTGACTTCTATCAAGTGCAGGATCAAAAACTACACTTGACCCTAGCCAAAAGGCAGAAAGAGTGAGGGCAAACTGTCACTGCTTCTTTGTTGTGATCTTCTCTGAAGGGAAAAGAGCATCACCAGTGCATAGTGTGTGGTGTATACCTTTAAGATAACCTTGTGTAAAAAGGGTGGTGAGTGGAAATGCTGGAGTAGGTAGGAATGCATTCAATGTATCAAAATTGCTTATCCAACAGGAGGTAAGAGATTTGAGGTACCTGGTTGGCTGTGGTAATTTTCTGAACAAAGTAACAGTCAAATAAATCATTATCCCCAATAGAGGTGTCAGCTTTATTCACTGCCGTTGCTTTTACTTGTGCATCTGTGAACAGATCTGCTATGCTCAGCAACCTGGAGGACACTGCTATCATTGTTAGCAGCAACTGCTCATACTGCCCACCCACAGCAGCTCAATCCATCTACACAAGAGCAGTAAAGCAATGTGTAAGAAGGGGAGGCAACTACTAGGAAAACGGGAAAGACAAATAACAGCCCAGTAGGTGATGTCGGTGAGCACAACGCACAGGATGCTCTTGAGTAGCATCACCTTCGTGCCTCTGCCTAAAGTCACTGAATAACAAAAGATATAAATCTTCCTGGTCAAATTGAGGGCAAATGTTTTTCAATGTTGGCTGAATAAATAAAAATGCACCCACGCCGCTTCTGTGTAAATGCTTAATCATGGAGCACCTCTCCTCTTGCAAAATTTACTGAGAGATTGATCGCAAAAGTACAATATGCAATGAACGCTGGCACTTTCTTCCCCGCTGGGAATAACGATGCCTGGCTAAGTGCTATAAAAAGGTTTTCTTAGGATTGTAACCATTTCTTCTTGCTGATCCATCGGTGTAAATGTGTCCGCTGTGATTTATGACCGTAGTATATTCTTCTTTTCCAGCACTTTGAGGAAATGTTCGCGAAAACCCGTGTTATCATTTTGGACTGCAACTTCTCAAACCGGACCACCCGATGATGTCGGTGGCCAGCACAACGTTTAAACATCACAGAGCCGGAAATAAACTGCTTATAACCAATGACAGACTGCCTCAGCTTTTATGGATGGAGAGTAGATGTATAAGAGTAAAGTCCAGAAGCGCAGGAACAAAAGGAGAGGAAACTCAATAACAAAACAGCCAAATGGGAAGGTCAGTCGGCACATTGTTTTCCAATCTGCCTCCTGCCCAATTCCCTCGCCCCTGGAAGTCCTGGGTTTATGCTGGGGTCTGACTGCAGAGCTAGCAGAATGTTAATAGTAACTAATATAATTTTAAGGAACTGTCACTGTACAAACTATAGTTTATAGCCTTCCTTTTGTACTTAGTGAATTGAGGTACTTGCTGTTGAAGGCTAGCACTGACAGTCAAAGGTCACAAAGGAAGAATGCACAGCTATTAGAAATGAATACAAAGTCCAATTATCAATTCTGATTTGCCGACCCGCACAGTACTCATGCCCAGAATAAAGTATAATCAATATCTAAAGTTTGCTGAACAAGAGATGCACTGAATTCGTGGTCTGTATTTAGAAGACAGTTGCTTGACCAAAGTTGTAGCATTGGCTCATTGCGGTGCAGAGAGAGGCCATTCAGTCCATCATATCTGTACCGGCCAAACAAGAGAAAAGAAACTCGCTGCTCATTTTAATCCTACTGTCCAGCACCTGGTCTGTAGCGTTGCAGGTTACAGCGCTTCAGGTGCAGATCCAGGTTTGTTTTAAATGAGTTGAGTGTTTCAGCTCCGACCACCAAGTTAGACAGATGCCCACCATCCTCTGGGTGAAAAGGTTTTTCCTTATGTCCCCTCTAATCCAACTACCAATCACTTTAAATCTCTACCCATTGGTAATTGGTCCCACAACAAGGGGAAACTACTCTTTCTTATTTACCCTGTTCAGGCCCCTAATATTTTTATACACCTGAGTAAGGTCACCCTTCAGCTCCCTCTGTTCCAAGGAAAACAACCCTAGCCTATCCAATCTTTCCTCAAGGTTACAATTTCCAAGCCCTGGCAACATTCTTTTAAATCTCCTCTGCACTCTCGCCAAAGCAATTATGTCCTTCCTGTAATGTGGTGACCAGAGCTGTGCACAAAACTCCAGCTGTGGCCTAACCAGTGTGTTATACAGTTCCAGCATTACATCCCTGTTTTTGTATTTAGTACCTTGTTCAATAAAGAAAAGCATTCCATATGCTTTCTTTACCACCTTGTCCACCTGAACTGCCACCTGCAAGTACCTGTGGACATGCATTTCAAGATCTCTCACATCCTCCACCTCTCTCAATGTCTTTGCATGTCGTGAGTGCTCTCTGCATCACTGCACTTGTCAGGCCCTGGCGCCCACCGTCCCATAGAACACACATACCCCACACACACCACACCCCACACACACACACCCACACACACACAGACACACTCTCTCTCTAAGTGGAACATGGTGGATTTGGTCTTGCATATCCCTTACTGTTGTGATATAACATTCAATACAACAAAAAGTTGAACAGACCGCCAGGTTCCACCAAAGGGTTTACATGTATTTTGATTGGCAGTTTGGAAGGCCAAAGTGCTGTCTCTGCTTTGTGCTCTTTTGCCCAGAGATTAAATCATGCAAAAGACATTTTCAGACAGGAAACAGATCCATGGAAGTTGCCCACCAATTCTACGCCAGGTAGGCATCATGCTATATCAGTTGGGTAGTTCGCCTGGGCGAGGGCAATTTGGAAGCCTACCAGCCATGTCTGCTCCCATTAGGAAATTGATCGATGTCCAATTGCAGCACTCCCTGATCAGTTTTCTCAAATGCGGTACTGCCGAACAGTGTTCTTTGAGGGATTGTTGGAGACTGTCACTAAACTTGAGACAAAAATAATAACTGTGTGCCAGAAGAAACAGGAGTGCCACTGATGACTCCATATTGACACAGATCAAATTTATGTGTTTTCCCATTATCTGTGACCAAGTGTTTGTACGTGGGGCATGTGTGTTTTCTAACCCTCAGAATGTTTGTCACAAGTTCCAGCAGCAAGCTTTTTTCATGCGTTTTAAAATAAGGAGGGTTATTTATTATCCCACATTTGGCTGAGGGGTTTTAAAAAATTATGTCTCACACACACACACAACTCACTCACACAGAAACTAGATCCAGTTGAACAAATAAATATAGCTACAGGGTGTAACTGTCTCAGTCTGCGGCACGACAGGCCTGCAGTTTCTTAGATGAGTTGATGCTTTGGCTAAAGTGAAGATCTTTGAAGCAGGGGTTTCCCAACAAGGTCTCCTGCAATGTAATTGTCGGAAGCTGGAACAGCCTGGTGTCCTCTCCCACTTTCAAGATATCGCTGTTTATTACCTTGGCAGCTTAACTGATTGCAGCTGGTCAGATGGTTCACTCACTCTTGCAAAGCCGATTTGTCCTGTTTTCAAAGCAGGCAACCAACACGGCTGTCTTACCCGCAGGATCAAACTTCTTTTCCAAATAAGGTGGTGTGTTAAGCTGATAAACATCCTTTGTTGTAGCTTTTCATGTTCTGAGACTTTGAGACAGTCAAGATCTTTGTTTTTGGATGAGGGGGCATCATATTACAACAAAAGGTTAATGGGGACCCATGTCTAATACCCAAAGAGTTTCATTGTCTCTTTTTTGCTTTATAAAACATTGAGCCGTAGGTCACAAGTGGCCATCTTCACAGTTGTGTGTGTTCATTTTTTTAACATAGCGTTAAAATTTATATTCTCTTCATACCTGTGCTATGGATGACAATATTAACGCTTGCGATGAACTCAGGGTTACTCTGATGGCAGCATTTCTGCTTCTCAGTGTATGATTTGGGCAGCACGGTGGCACAGTGGTTAGCACTGCTGCCTCACAGCTCCAGGGACCTGGGTTCGATTCCCGGCTTGGGCCACTGTCTGTGTGGAGTTTGCACATTCTCTCCGTGACCGCGTGGGTTTCCTCCGGGTGCTCCGGTTTCCTCCCACAGTCCAAAGATGTGCGGGTTAGGTTGGTTGACCATGCTAAAATGACCCTTAGTGTCCTGGGATGCGTAGATTAGAGGGAGTAATGATTAAATATGTGGGGTTACGGGGATAGGGCCCTGGGTGGGATTGTTGTCGGTGCAGACCCAATGGGCTGAATGGCCTCCTTCTGCACTGTAGGGATTCTATGATTCTATGACTGGACAACGCCAGTTTGCTGGTTAATATAAAATATCATTAGAGAGCTGAAAAGAAGGTTTGAAAATGCAGCTTAATCCCAGGTAGCGGTGGAAAAAGGTTCAGATGGTATAATGGTTTCCCCGGCTGGATACCTGTTCAGTTGGTTGATCTCAGCTGTCCCAGCGGTTGGCATTTTTTAAAAAATGCTTCAGTGTCAGTGTTAATGCTCGAGGGGAAGGGTGGAAAGTACACAGAGGTGGACAGGTTCCGACTGGGTCATGGGCAGATAACCTGCTGCTATTCCCCACACAGCTTCATATCATTGTAATGAGGTACTACAGACAGCTGCTACACGTGGAGCGAGATTCCAGCCAGAGTCAGCACCATTACATCACTTTTCTTTTAGCCATGTTCAAAGAGACTGCTAGTCATAAAAAACACGCAAGCCCTATTCTATTTCTTACCCTGTTCACCTGTCCACAACCCAAAACTGTGGGGAAAGCAATCACATTTTAAGCTGGAATTCATTTTGCATGAGGAATAACATGACTGAGCAGAGGATATAGTCCATCCTACTCTACAATGTATTCAAACTGTTGTGTCTAATTTTGCACAGTTCTCTCCTTCAAAAACTTCTGGCGTGATATTTTTGTTAAACATGGCCAAATGGATCTCTGTGCAGTCTAAAGCTGGGATTCATCGCTCCCACTTTCATTGGGCAAGTTCGACAACGGGAGCAGAAAATCTCTTGAGATGTGATTTGCCTGCCATGCCATGCCAGGGCACTAGCCAGTCCAAAGATGTGCGGGTTAGGGGCAATGACCAGACTAAATTGCCCCTTAGCGTCCCAGGATGTGTAGGTTAGATGGATCAGCGGGGTGAATGTGTAGGGTTGTGGGGATAGAGCCAGGGGTGAGATTGTTGTCAGTGCAGACTCGATGGGCCGAATGGCCTCTTTCTGCACTGTAGGGTTTCTTTGATTTCTATGATGTCCAAATCGCGTTTCGCGCCGCCATAAAAGCATGAGGCAAATTGTCACCTTCCGCCCACTAATGGGAGTCCCAAAGTCCAACATCAGAAATATCATTTCCATATATTGGCATCTCATTATCAGACCTCGGTACATGAATCAGCCCTCCATCCCCCCACCCATAAAAAAGTCCGTTCACATTGACAGGAGGACGAGCAACGCGAATCGCGACTGGTCCCACAAGGCATGCACCTGGCGAGCAGACTGCTCAAAGGAAATTAGGTGAGTGGATTGTCCAGGAGGGACGGGGGGTTGTAGAGGGCCATGGCTGAGGACTAACCACACATTGCCCTTGTCTCCCCCCCCCCCCGCCCACCCCCCGCTCCTTGGTTCCAAGCAAACTTATTGCATTGGGGCAGCCTTTAAAAATTACGCTACAATCTTCAAAAAATTAAGCTGCTGGCAGGGAGGGCTCAATCAGATCCTACCCCACCAGCATGGGACCCACCCGCTTAAGTTTTTAACATTAAGTCCAAGACAAAATGGCGGAGAAATCTGTCATTGTTGCAGGTGGCTTCAACTTCACCTTTCCTGCCGATATTTTTTTAAGTTTATTTATTATTGTCACAAGTAGGTTTACATTAACGCTGCAATGAAGTTACTGTGAAAATCCCCGAATTGTCACACTCCGGTGCCTGTTCGGGTACAGTAAGGGAGAATTTAGCATGGCCAATGCACCGAACCAGCACGTTCTTTCAGACTGTGGGAGGAAACCGGAGCGCCCAGAGAAAACCCACACAGACATGGGGAGAACGTGCAGACTCCACACAGACAGTGATCCAAGCCGGTCTGTACTCGTTGGAGTTTAGAAGGATGAGGGGGGATCTTAATGAAACTTACAGGATACTGCGAGGCCTGGATAGAGTGGACGTGGAGAGGATGTTTCCACTGGTAGGAAAAACTAGAACCAGAGGGCACAACCTCAGGCTAAAGGGACGATCCTTTAAAACAGAGATGAGGAGGAATTTCTTCAGCCGGAGAGTGGTGAATCTGTAGAACTCTGCCACAGAAGGCTGCGGAGGCCGGGTCATTGAGTGTCTTTAAGATGGAGATAGATAGGTTCTTGATTGATAAGGGGATCAGAGGTTATGGGGAAAAGGCACGAGAATAGGGATGAGAAAAATATCAGCCATGATTTAATGGCGGAGCAGACTCGATGGGCCGAGTGGCCTAATTCTGCTCCTATGTCTTATGGTCTTATTATTTGAACCCGGGTCCCTGGCGCTGTGAGGCAGCAGTGCTAACCACTGTGCCGCCCTGATATTCAGGAAACTTCCACCCGAAGTATCTGAAACTACGCATCATTTAACTTTATACTTCAAATAATGACAATCCCTTGAAACTGTGTTAAGAACGAAATTGTTCTCCTTGAGTAGTATTGCTGCAGCTTAATAAGGACTTGTGGTTGTGAACCGTATTCTAATTAGTTGTGAATAAAGCCCTTGGGTCAACAAAACACTGTCATACTCCACTGCAGTCATGCAATATCGGAGACACAGAGAAATTAGACTGCGTGGAGAAGGTAGTCAGTATGCATTTCATTTTAATACCAAGACAAAGCTGTGCAATTAAAAATTTGCATAATTTACAGTTAAAGATTCAAAACTTTTATAAAGCGGACTACAGTCTAGGCATGCTGTCTGCTATAATTTTTCTCTCTTCCCCCCCCCTACCCCCTGAAAAAATAATCCTCAAATTATTCCATCAACCCCCCACCAGCCACAGCATCTGTCAGTGTGGTACCAAATCCAATAATAAAGCAGGCTGGTGACAGAATTCATAGCATCTGGCAGACACTGCTGTATAATGTATTCCAGCAGAAGAGAAATGCTTAAAAGTAGGCACCATTGGTAATGAGATATTTTTCAAGGGGGAGCATTCAGTGATTTTTAAAAAATTTTAATTCACATATTACCAACAAGGCAACCTGACCTTCAGAGATATATGATTAATGGCTGGAGTGGGAAGGAGAAACAAAGGCCAGTCCAGCGCTTCCAGACTGGAGCTACAGTGGTGCACAGTCAGCAATGTGACACCAGAGTGACATTGGAAAGTGCTGTGATTAGCAGTGATTAACACCATACTGTAAGTGCGAGAGATGCACAGATTGTTGGAATCCCAGCGCAGGTTGACTCAGATTTGCATTTGTGATCACTAATCTGCTTAATACACAGACATGTTCCATTTGGAGCCACATTTTGATGGTTTGACAGATTTTGAGCTCTTCTCTGTCCTTCTCTGGTTTCGCTTAAACCATTAATATCCCTTCCACAGTTGTCATGAACAGTGGAAGCAAAATTCCCTCAGAAATCAAATGGCGATTATATTTGAGCGATGACGGCAGCACAGTGGTTAGCACTGCTGCCTCACAGAGCCGGGGACCTGGGTTCAATTCCGGCCTTGGGTGCCTTGCTGTGTGGAGTTTGCACATTCTCCCCGTGTCTGCGTGGGTTTCCTCCGGATGCTCCGGTTTTCACCCACAGTCCAAAGATGTGGTTAGGTGGATTGGCCATGCTCAATTGGCCCTTAGTGTCCAAAGATGCGTAGATTAGGTGGATTAGCCAAGATCTCTGAAAAGGAGTCATGTGGACTTGAAACATTTGCTGGAATTTTACCGCCCCGCCTGCCGCAGAATCGGAGTGGGCGAGGGGCGGACAACGGAAATGTCCATTGACTTCTTAGGCTGGAATTTCCGGGCTCGCTCAAGCAAGGGCGTAAAATTCCACCATTAACTCTGTTTCTCCCTTCATAGATGCTGCCAGACCTGCTGCGTTTTCCAGCATTGTCTGTTTTTATTTCCGATTTCCAATATCCGCAGTATTTGACTTTTAGTTCAACATCTTGCCTGACTAATATCCAAGGATGTGACACTATTAGATTTTGGATTCTTTCCGTTAATTCATTAAACTTGCTGGGTAAAGGCAGGATGGTTTAAGGAAATTATCACAACTAATTCACCGGTTTCTGATGAAGATTACAAAAATAAAGACTTTTATCTGAACTCAAAACGTGACGGGTGGAATTTCATGAAAAATATTCTAAGTGCTGGACAAGTGAGAAAATGGGAAAGTTTCAGACTCATGTTTTGGGCGAGTTAAAAAAAGCAATCTTATGGCACTTAGTCATAGTGGTGGGCACTGCCAGGGTGCCAGGCTGGCACTGCCCAGCCCAATTCCAACCACCCGGGGGGGCTTCAATGGCCTCTAGTCCCAACAGTGAGGCCATCAAATCTGGTCCCCGTTTTTGGGGACCGTATGTGATCCCCACTGGTGAGGACCTCGGCCAGTGAGGAGGTAAGTTCAAGTGAGCCGGAATGATAGCGTCCGGAACTCACTAATTGAAATTAGCTTTGCATTCTTCCTGAGTACAAAGCTGATTTTGCAGGCAAATCAGTGCCGGTAAAATCACGATAGGCTAAAAAACAGGCGCGATACCGATTTTCCGCCTCTCAGCCGCTCTTACTGGTTTGCCTCGCCGATCAACCAGAGGGAGGAGCTGGTAAGATCACAGCCGATGTTGTTGTGTTTAACAATGCATGGCACTAGACCATTCCTGACCTATTTGGCGTAATCAGTTGTCGCTGTACATTCACAGCCACTGTTAAACTCAACAACTGCCCCAATGCTCATACCATCAACCACAATTGTAAGTGTACTTGACTGAGGCCTTCCTGAAATCCCACATCTCCTGAGTAACCATCAGCAGCTACAACTACAATATCGCTTCCACACCTGAAAATCAACAGCTGCGACGTGAGCTAAAATGTTCTACTGGCACTTCTACTGCTCTGAGATACAACCCAGGCCTTCTTACAATAACATTACCATTGAGCCTGGTGTCTTAATTAGTTTCAAGTGATACAAACCAAATACTCCCTTTGTGAGATTTAATGTTCCTCTAAATAAAGAGAATCCTATTCAGAACAACCTCGCAACTGCATTACCTCATCACTGGGGGGTATTAGGTTCAACCCAAAATGTGAATTTGCATCCTTACGCCTACTCCAACATAAACCAACTTCGCTCGCAGCTAAAGACAGATTCCAACAATAACAGCTTGGCACTGGTCAGTGTATTTTTAAGAAAGTTTGGTGCACAGATGATGTCACCAGGAAGTCTAAATTCATTTCCTGCAGTTAATCTAATTAACATGGGCCATCAAAACGCTCCCTCCACCTTAAAACACTGAATACTTTGGTACAAGAATGAATTGTTTTTCACTTCGGTATTTTCTGAAGCATTAATATGTGTAACTATTTCCCTCAGACATGAAGTCTCTGCACACCTTGTTCAGTTTTTTTTCATTGTAAGAAGTAAGTCGCCGCTTCCTGGGTCAGGGCATTTGGACAATCTTGTCCATCATTACAATATGAGAGGCAGAACGGCCATCCGTACCCACCAACACAAGCTGATATAACCAATCAGCATAAGCCCAGTTGCTTAAGAGTTATTGTCAAACACTACTTTCTCAGGAGGCTAAGGAAATTTGGCATGTCCGCCACAACTCTCACCGACTTCTACAGATGCACCATGGAAAGCATCCTTTCTGGATGCATCACAGCTTGGTACGGCTCCTGCTCTGTCCAAGACCGCAAGGAACTACAAAGGGTCGTGAATGAAGCCCAGTCCACCACTCAAACCAGCCTCCCATCCATTGACACTATCTAACTTCTCGCTGTCCTGGAAAAGCAGCCAGCATAATCAAGGGCCCCACGCACCGTGGACATTCTCTCTTCCACCTTCTTCCATCGGGAAAAAGGTACAGAAGTCTGAGGTCACGCACCAACTGACTCAGAACAACTTCTTCTCTGCTGCCATCAGACTTTTGTGTGGACCTACCTTATACCTCATGATTTTTCTCTACATCCTGGGTATGACTGTAACACTACATTCTGTACCATTTCCTTTCCTTCTCACCTATGTACTCTACAAACAGTATGCTTTATCTGTATAGCAAGCAAGGAACAATACTTTCCACTGTATACTAATACATATGACAATAAAAAATCAAATCAAATTTTTAAAAATGGGTATCCTTGGTGCGAATTACACTTGCACTAAGAATGCGAAAGTCATATAAACTCTCCATGTATAATCCTACCAGATGGTGGGCAGTATTGTGGCACAGTGTGTTAATATTTCATTGTGCTGTACTGCTGAATGATAGCACCGCAATTTATAACCGTGACATTACACATCGGAAGGATTCTAATTTGCTGAGCTCCAATCTGAAGACAGGGTGGTTTGTCAAAGGCGAGGGAGGGAGGAGTGAGAAAATTATTGGCCATGGGTCACTCCCACCCAGATTTCTTACAGTTTGTGAATTTAGCAATGAGAGAAGTCTGGGAGTCGACTATCAACTTTCAGGAATCAACGAAATGTGATGACAGCCTGGAAATAAAGTGTGAAGAAAATTCTGCAAGGCAATTATAAATGTACCAGAATACAGCATATTACAACCTTAAACATCGCCAGAGGGCAAAATAATTTTCTAATCATGCAAAGTAGTTAAGGAAAAAGAAGCCTCACACCTCCACATTCTACCTCCGACTGATCCGTTGATTCCCAGTTGTGTGAAAGATGCTACCCCGCTCTGAACTATCACACTGAACAGTCAAAACAGATCAATTGTTTTCTCCTCTGATGGCACTCATCTTCACAAATCTCACAGATTCGCATAACATCAATGCACTCTTTTTTTAAATTTCTATTTATTAAGTTCTAACAACAACCATAATGACCAACCGTACAGAAAATCATAGAATCCCTACAGTGCAGGAGGAGGCCATTCGGCCCATCGAGTCTGCACCGACCACAATCCCACCCAGCCCCTATCCCCATAACCCCATGCATTTAACCTAGCTAGTCCTCCTGACACGAAAGGGCAATTTAGCACGGCCAATCCACCTAACTCTCACATCTTTGGACTGCGGGAGGAAACCAGAGCACCTGGAGGAAGCCCACGCAGACACGGGGAGAACGTGCAAACTCCACACAGACAGTGACCCAAGCTGGGAGTCGAACCTGGGTCTGTGAGGCAGCAGTGCCAACCACTGTGCCACCGTGCCGCCCCTATAAAATAGTTCACAGTGGAGCAATAATTTAATACACCTACATTTGGAAGAGAGAAGGAAAGAAAGGGGAAGGGAAAAGAGAAGCAGGAGGAAAAAGAAAAACTAATAAAGGAAAAAAGATGAAAAATAAATGCCCTCCCCAGCCCCCAAAAAATAAATAATAAGAAAATCAACAACAATCATCGGATGGAAATAAAAACAGACAATGCTGGAAAACCTCAGCAGGTCTGACAGCATCTGTGGAGAGAGAATAGAGCCAACATCACGAGTCTGGATGACCCTTCATCACGAAAAGTGACCAAGTAAGGACAGCAGATTTCCTTCCCTAAAGGACATTAGTGGACCAGATGGGTTTTTCTGACAATCGACAATGGTTTCGTAGTCATCAGTAGATTCTTAATTCCAGATATTTTTTATTGAATTCAGCTTCCACCGTCTGCTGTGCCAGGAATCGAACCTGGGTCCCCAGAACATTAGCTGAGTTTCTGGATTAATAGTCTTGTGATAATACCTTTAGGCCATCGCCTCCCCTAAACCTGAGGATCAGTTGAGGGGCAAGGTTGGGAAGGTGGGGCCTTCATGAATAACCACAACGGGTATAGGAATTGAACCTGCATTGTTGCCATCACTCTGCATCACGAACCAGCTATCCAGCCAACTGAGCTAAACCGACTGCCCTTCCTTTAAATACAACCAGCATGGGAGACTCTTCCTGTTGCTCAACTCTTTGAGATTAAGAGAGAACATTGGCTGGAGCGTTGAACTTCAAAGTGGAACCGTTGGGTGCCAAATTGGCACTGCATGCTTATTGATGTCAGGATCTGCCAGCTCTGCATACTCCCGATAGGCGATAGTTGTGCACTGCTAACGTCCTCACAAAGATGGTGCCCTCTGTAATTCATGACAATGGTGTGTACCCATGTATCAGATGGCATCTTAGTCCCTGAACGGTGCTCATAGTGCCCAAACAATGGATGCTTCTGGATACAATTCTGCACTTGTAGCTTCCCTATTATTAGTAAATCACCAAACTCCATATTCATTACAGAAGTGAAGATTTATCAAATTATGAAACCTTCTTAAAGTTGGCTGAGAAACATTTCCAACGATGGAGAGGAAACTCTTTAGCATACATGTATCAGGTCTTGTGAGTGAGTGAGGTACTTGTATCTAGAAACCAAGGCTTATTTTCTTCTATTGGCGTGGTTGGCGGGGAGCCAACGGTGAATACATCAGCTCGGATATTCATGCGGGCTTAAGGGACCCCAACCAGCACACTTTCACACCTTGCAAAATGTGTATCTCATCCATGTGTAAGGTTGTCTGGGACTGTTGTCTTTTTGCACAGGGGTTGGGCCCACAGTGCATTATGTACGCCATGATGAAGTACATGAGGAATGTGGATGTGGAGGCGGGCCGGTTTGAAGGCCCATCTCAACTCTCTAGCACAGCAGTCCAGTTCCCAACATCGTTTCAAGACCACCTAACCCTCACGTTTCATCCTGCTTACTCCTCCCACCTACTCCACATGGTCCCTCAGATCCCCCACGCCACTTCCATAGCCCCAATGTACCTTCCATAGTCAGTCAACCAGCATGCATTATGGACAGTCCTTAGGAGCTGTGTTTTAACAATGGGAATTATTTTAGGCACTTGGAAGAGAATAAACCTCTAACAAATTAATAAAACCCTGAATTCCAACATACTATCATTGATCCTCAAAATAAAAAGTACAAAAAACTGTACTTGTTTAAGTGACAATTAGGATTGGAAACAAACATGAAACCATATCAAAGGAATATTCTATTAATACATCCTCTTAAACGTTTCCATTGTTCTTGGAGTGTTAATTCACCTGCTGAGCTGAAGCCATTAAAGCTTTTGAAACCCAGGCCAGCATTCACAATTGCTGCAGCTGTCATAATAGAAGCTTCAAACTACATTGCCTGAAAATTACAGAGCAGAATGGTGTCTCATTTCCTTTTCAAAGCTAAATCCCTGTCAATAAATGGAGGGGAGCATGTGCAGTGATATTTTCAACTTTCAAAAGCAAGGTTTTTTTTTTAAACAGCCAGAGCTGTCAGTCAGTTTAAATTGCAGTATAGAGTGTGGTAGCAGAGGTGAACAGGACATTTCTCTTTATCTTTTTTAATGCATTATGGCACTTTGGACAATTGGAAAGATATGGTAAGGTATGACAACAATTACACAATGCTGGTCAATGGAAGTCTCAATTTCCCTTTGCAGGACAGATCCCCATGATGGATCATGGCACTGCACTAAATCACGACACTAAGATTGACATTACAATATAATTTTGAATAGTGACATTTGAAGGTGTCAAATCATTTTATGCTTACCTTTCAGAATGTTCCCAACACCTCAGCATGCAGTGGTCACAAACTCTCCAAGGAGGTGTGTTTCTTTAGGGCTTCCAGCATATAACAATAGCATGCAGGAGGAAATACAATTTTACTGTGGTCTCAATTGGGGACCCCGACCTCCAAAGTGGTGCCTGCGCATTTTGCACTCAAGGTCTTCTTGACATGTCGAAAGATCACACAAAAATGTGAGGTCGGGAAGCAACAGGAAAATTGTTTATCCAGCAAAAAAAAGTAGCTACATTCAGCATTGCATGACCCAAACCGAACCTCCAGTATGGGTGACAAAAGTCCAGCCCATATTATCAAAACAGATACCTTCCTGATTGAGAGAACACGACATCAGTTGGCGGCTTCATGGCCTGTTAATAGCCACCCACCTGAATCCGTGTCCCTTTTCATTAAAGCACTGAAGTGAATTACTCACCTCACGATCTTTTAGCTTCATGGCCAGCACTAGCTGGAGACGGTGGTTGTTTAGGGCCTCTCGGTAGTTGCCGCTGGAGAAGAATGCCGATCCCAGGTTACCATGGGTTCGACACTCGCCCGTATGGTCACCTGAGTAAAGGAAAGCAAGAAAGAAAAAAAACTGAAGCATTAAGCTGAAATATCACAGACAGTTTGAATAACTTTATTCATCTTGATCAATGTTGAGCTCTCAAGCTGCTAGTTTAAGCTGAACTTAAAGGAAATCATTTCAAAGATTAAAAAATGCTTCTCCCCCCAGTTTTTGATCCTTTTCTTCTGAAAATGTAATACTTTTTTGGACACATTATTTTGCCAAAGTGACTAATTTAATGAATGAGTTTAGGCATTAAGTGCTAACAAGCCATCTGACCATCGAGCCACAGTTGAATTGAGTTGAGTTGAGCTCAACTCTTGTCCTTGCCTACTAACTACCCAACACACATTTTACCATGGGCCACTGCACAGGTGGAGGAAGGAGGAAATGTTGGCTCTGTGTATAACTACCATCATCTTAAAACTCTCAATTTAAATCATCCCACAACCTTCTAATCTGTAGGAACAAAAGCCAATTTTACGTAACCTCTCCTCATAAATGAACCCATAAGCCTCAATGTCAATCCACTGGACCTACACTGAATCTCTTCCAAAGCCAACATATCCTTCCTCAGGTATGAGAACCAAAAGTGAATGCAATATACCTGACCAAGGCTCTGCACAAGTGAAGCATTGCTTCCTTCCCTTGATTTCTATCTTCCTTGAGAGAAAGGCCAACATGCTTTTTTAATTGCATTCTTCATGAATGAACCACCTCTCAGTAATGTGCGTACATGACATCCAAATCATTCTGCAGCAGCTTTTAGTCTCTTTCAATTATACGTTTCTATTAGACTTTATGAGGGGCAGCACGGTGGCACAGTAGTTAGCACTGCTGCTTCACAGCGCTAGGGACCCGGGTTCAATTCCCGGCTTGGGTCACTGTCTGTGTGGAGTTGCACATTCTCCTCGTGTCTGCATGGGTTCCCTCCGGGTGCTCCGGTTTCCTCCCACAGTCCAAAGATGTGCGGGTTAGGTTGATTGGCCATGTTAAATTGCCCCTTAGTGTCAGGGCGACCAGCTAGGGTAAATGCATGGGGTTATGGGGATAGGGTCTAGGTGGGATTGTGGTCAGTGCAGACTTGATGGGCCGAATGGCTTCCTTCTGCACTGTAGGATTCTATGATCAATGACTTCCTTGGATTCAAAATGCAGAGCCTCATACCCAACTTTTAATTTCATCTGCCATTGTTCTATCCACTCAATTAGTCTGTCAATGTCCCTTTACTTTTGATTATAATTTAGCATTATCAACAAACTTGGATACAGAACTACATTCTTTTAACCAAGACACTGATATATATGGTGAAATATTGCAGCCCCTGCACAGAATCTTGCGGAGCACCAGGGGCCCTGCCAATTAGAGTAGACCATTTCCTTACCTCCCAACCGATTAACAATTGTTACAAACGCCATGAAGCTCGATAACTTTTATTAAAAATTCAATAGCTGAAAGAATGACACAACAAGATTTCAAGTTTTAAGAGTTTGACTGTAACAAAAGACTAAAAGCACTCTTGCCCAATATTATCTTTGTAGGCGACTTATACCTCAAGGCAGAACATTCTCTTTTTCTTTAAGCACAACCAAAAACACACTTTACAGATATACTTTGCACCGTCCTTTAAGTAGACATTCCATTCTCCTGGAACCATTCCAAGGTGATTCTTAGTTCCTGAGGGTTCACTACTGCTCTTTTCCTTTCTCAACCTGAGAAACTTTAAGTTCAGAACTGCTTTTCATAGAACGATAGAAAATAGGTGCAGGAGAAACCATTCAGTCCTTCGAGCCTGCTCAACTGTTCATTATGATCATGGCTGATCATCCACCTCAATGTAGTTTCTCCCTCCTGGAGAATCTTCCTCTAGTACAAGCTAGGCAAATCTTCCAGTCTCATTTTTACTCATTAATGTGGTCCTTTTGATCCAAGTACAAGCTCTCATCCGCATTCCTGTGTGTGAACTACAGAGATTTTCAGCCTTGAGCTGCTTCTTTCTTTCCTGGACCTTGGCAGACTATTCTTGTCTATGGATTTTCAGGGATAACTTGGAAACCCAACCCCCCTCAAAGCCCATCTATGTGGAAAAATGAATTACCCAATATTCAGATCCAGGGCGGTACAGTGGTTAGCACTGCTGCCTCACAGCGGCAGGGATCCGGGTTCAATTCCAGCCTGGGGTGACTGTGTGGAGTTTGCGCATTCTCCCTATGGCTGCATGGGTTCCTCCGGGTGCTCCGTTTCCTCCCACACACCAAAGACGTGCGGGTTAGGTGGATTTGCCATTTTAAATTGCCCCTTAGTGTCAGGGGGATTAGCAGGGTAACGTGGGGTTACGGGGATATGGACTTGGTGGGATTGTTGTTGGTGCAGGTTCAATGGGCTGAATGGCCTACTTCTGCACTGTAGGGATTCTATTCGGTAGAAATGCTGATTAGCCATCTTTTATCTTGGAGGTAAATAGACAATTTAAAGCACAACTATTTACAACCTGACATTCTTAACACTTTTCTAGAACTTTGCAGACTCATAGTCCATCCACTGTAAGCACACAAGCTGCTGCATTGTCTTCAAGTGCAAACACCCGCATCTTCATCCTTGTAAAACAAACTGAGCGTCTTTTAATCTCTAACAATCAAACCATCTAGACTTGGTGTCAGATAGACTTCAGAACAGGTCACATGAACTCATCCTGGCTCCTTCATTTGACCTTAAATCAAAGGCAGTGGCCCGAAACATAACAATCTTCCAAACCACATAATTGTAACACAACCCATGTCACTGGGGTTACCTCCAATTCCAGGAGGTTTTATTTTTGTTAATAGTTTTTTTGTATTTTATTCGGTACCTTCTGAAATTCCACAAAGACAATTTGCATTGACATTCCTCTAAGTTATTGACCTCTTTAAAAAACGTCAACTAGATTTTCAGGTTGACACGGTGGCACAGTGATTAGCACGGCTGCTACACAGCGCCAGGGACCCGGGTTCGATTCTGGCCTTGGGTAACTCCCCGTATGGAGTTTGCACATTCTCCCTGTGTCAGTGTGTTTTTCCTCCGGGTGCTCCAGTTTCCTCGCACAGTCCAAAAATGTGCAGGTTAGGTGGATTGGCCATGCTAAATTGTCCCTTAGTATCCAGAGACGTGTGGGTTAGATGGATTAGCCATGGTAAATGCGTGGGGTTATGGGGATTGGGGATGGGCTGATTCTGGGTGGGATGCTCTTTCAGAAAACCTGTACAGACTCGATGGGCCGAATGGTCTCCTTCTGTAGTGCAGGGATTCAATTTACTAGCCATAACCTACCCTTCACAAATCTATGCCGATTCTCTTGGATCAGGTCATATTTATTTAAGTGCTCACCAAGTCACTGGTGATAAATTCCAATAACTTTCCCACGATTGATATTAAACTGAGTGGTCGGTGGTTCCCTGGTTTCTATCCCCCATCCATTCTTCAATAATGGAGTAGCATTTGCAAATTTTCAATCTAAAGGCACAAATCGTAAAGCTCGAGAGCTTTGGAAAATTATGACCAACAGGTCTGCAATTTCCTTCCCTATTTCCTTTAATACTCCAGGGTGGAAAATATTAGATCCTCAAGATTTTTCTATCTGAAATCCCATCAATTGCCCATTAGTTTTATTATAGACTTATAGTAAATCTTCTATCCTCCTTGCGTCAAATTATTTTTTTGGTTCTCTGGTGCCACTGGTGTTTTGTTCCTTACTCTACAATGGAAATTGATACTAAATACATATTTAACAAGTCTCCATATTATCCAATATAGTATTACATCCTTCCTCCTTTAATGGACCCACATTCCCTTCACTATTCTCCTTCTCTAAATGTAGTCATAAAATCATTTATTGCTAGCTTTGATATCTCCTTCAGGTTATTTTTTTCATATTCCCTTTTCACATCACATGATTTTCCTTGTATTTCTTTGTTGGTTTTTTAATAGTTCCCAGTCTGCTGGATTGCCACTTGTCCAGGCCGATGTATTTCGTACTGTTCCTTAGCACATTCATTGACCATTGAAGCTTAATTGCGCAAGTGCAGCCTGAAACCGAACTGGACGTTTTCTGATCTGTGTGGCTAAGTGTTCGTCTGGGGTTGCGTCTTCACCCATCAATCCGCTCGCTGAGGGAGCAGATTCTTAATCCGCTAAATTTATGCTGCTGCTCTTGTCAATGTTAACTCATCTCCCAATTAAGTCACTCACTCAAACACACAGTGCAAATAGCAAGGTGGAGATTCACACCATGAGATCATTACTGCAAAATTCTATTGAGAAGGCGGATTATATTAAGCCAGGCAATAACATTTATAAGATTTTTGAATCGCTGAATATTAGAAACACAAAGGATGCTCCTGAATTTAACGGAGGTGAGACATTTATTTGCTAAGTTGGTCCACAGCACCTTTGAGCAGACTGTTAACTCTCAAGGGTCAGCATTATTTATGATAAGTAATTAACCCTGGATTCCTGCAGACCTATTTAATTACTAGTCTGGTGTCATCCATCATGCGTTTCAAAAGCATCAAACCTGAGGAGTGACACACATCAGGGAGTCACATTGTAAATTCTCCTATGGCTGTAGGGTAGGATATAATGGCTGGCTGAAATATGTGCTCACCTGTTATTTTATCAAGTGTCTAATTGACTAAATCCAAGCAAATCAAAACAGCAAGAAGCACCATCAAGAAATAAACGATGGATCATCTCTTTTTCTCGGCCATGCATCAAAAGCTAACAAGTATCACAAAACTGAAGGTGTGGTTGGGGTAATGTCTTTACTGTTTTTAGCTGCATTTCCCTTCTTCGCTTATAACTAAAAATATGTTTCACAGAATCTCTACAGTGCAGAAAGAGGCCATTTGGCCCATCGAGCCTGCACTGACAACAATCCCACCCAGGCCCTATCCCCATAACCCCATGTTTTTTCCCTGCTAATCCCCCTGACATTGAGGGACAATTTAGCGTGGCCAATAAACCTAACCCGCACATCTTTGGACTGTGGGAGGAAACACAGTAAGAGTTTTAACAACACCAGGTTAAAGCCCAACGGGTTTATTTGGTAGCAAATGCCATTAGCTTTCGGAGCGCTGCTCCTTCGTCAGATGGAGCGGAAATCTGCTCTCAAACAGTGCACAGTGACACAAAATCAAGTTACAGAATACTGATTAGAATGCCAATCTCTACAGCCAACCAAGTCTTAAAGATACAGACAATGTGAGTGGAGGGAGCATTAAGCACACGTTAAAGAGTTTCGCTGAGCAGAAACTGATAGCCAAGTTCCGCACACATGAGGGTGGCCTAAACCAGGATCTTGGGTTTATGTCACACTATCGGTAACCCCCACAGCTTGCCTCCTGAACTTGCAGAATCTCACTGGCTGTCCTGTCTGGAGACAATACACATCTCTTTAGCCTGTGCTTAATGCTCCCTCCACTCACATTGTCTGTATCTTTAAGACCTGGTTGGCTGTAGAGATTCGCATTCTAATCAGTATTCTGTAACTTGATTTTGTGTCTCTGTTTGCCCTGTTTGAGAGCACATTTCCACTCCATCTGACGAAGGAGCAGCGCTCCGAAAGCTAATGGCATTTGCTACCAAATAAACCTGTTGGACTTTAACCTGGTGTTGTTAAAACTCTTACTGTATTTACCCCAGTCCAACGCTGGCATCTCCACATCGGAACACACGCAGGCATGGGGAGAACATGCAAACTCCACACAGGCAGTCACCTGAGGCCGGAATTGAACCCGGGTCCCTGGCGCTGTAAGGCAGCAGTGCGAACCACTGTGCTGCCTTATAATGAACAAATACAAAAATTTGATTGTTTAAATATTATAAGTTACTGCAAAGGCTTCCACTCAGTAAGAATGAAGGTCATTTAACCATTCAGAAATACCTCACAGTCTTTCTTGAATGCAGTAACCAGTTGTTTCTTAATTAATGCCTCCAATGCTCTGTCTGGGAGTCTTCCAAATGGTGATCTTTGTGCACTTAATTTATCAATGGTGATCTTGGTACGATGAATTTGATTGTTTTACTGGTTCAGCCTTGAATTTCTTTATCCTGCTCTTGTAATTGAAAGTATTTTATCTTTTCCAGATTGTTAAATGTTTGGCAGATCTCGAGCAGAGCGATTATCAGACGGCTCCAGTGCAGAATGAAAAGCCCATGTTTTGTCCAGTCTTATATTGCGATGTCCGCACCAGAGATTAGCCCCAAAGTTTTTCTCTGCACTGCATTCTGTGGTGGAAAGCTTCCCTTGTTTCTCAAAATTAAACGATTTCATAGAATCCCTACAGTGCAGAAAGAGACCTTTGGCCCATCGAGCCTGCACTGACAATAATCCCACCCAGGCCCTATCCCCGTAACGTCACATATTTACCCTGCTAATCTCCCTGACACTAAGGGGTAATTTAGCATTGCTAGTCAATCTAACCTGCACATCTTTGGAGGAAACCGGAGCACCCGGAGGAGACCCACGCAAACACGGGGAGAATGTGCAAACTCCACACAGACAGTGATCCGAGACTGGAATTGAACCCGGGTTCCTGGCGCTGTGAGGCAGCAGTGCTAACCACTGTGCCGCCCTTTATCTAATACGTGATGTGACAAAAAAGGACAGCACAGGTTACCTCTGATCTATCTTCAATTGTTTTAGCCATGTACATCAAGTTACATTGTGACATGATGGCACAGAAACTAGCCATGTAGCCCGACTCACGAAGCCAGCATTTTTGGACCAAATGAGCTTTCTCCCACTCTACTAACCCTATCAGCAAATCCTGCGATTCCTTTCTCCCTCATAGCCTCTCTTTAAATGCATCCATGCTATTTGCTTCGAGTGTTCCTGATAGCCCATTAAACATTTTTACTAACCTTGGATTAAAGACGTTTCTCCAGAATTCCCTGTTTGATACAGTAGTGACAATGATATATTTATGACCTCTCGTTTTTGTCTCCCTCATATGTGCTTTCTGCAAACCCTGTCAAACCACTTCTGAGGTCACCCCTCAGCCTTCTCTTTACTCGACAGAAGGGCACCATCCTGTTCAACATTTCTTGGTAAGTTCATCTATCCTCTCCGTTCTGGTATCATCTTTGAATATTTTTGTACCTTTTCCTGTGGCTCTATATCCATTGTTATAACATTGATACCAGAATCGTGCAAAATACTCCAAATGTGATCAAACCCAAGTTTGACGTAATTTCTCCACTTTTTGTTTAATATATTCATTCATGGGACATGGGTGTCGCTGGCTGGCCAGTATTTATTGCCCATCCCTAGCTGCCCTTGGAGGGCAGTTGAAAGTCAACCACATTGCTGTGGCTCGGGAGTCACATGTAGGCCAGACCAGGTAAGGATGACAGATTTCCTTCCCTAAAGGACATTAGTGAACCAGATGGGTTTTTCCGACAATCGACATTGGTTTCATGGTCATCAGTAGATACTTAATTCCAGATATTTTTTATTGAATTCAGACTACACCATCTGCCGTGGCAGGATTCGAACCAGCGTCCCCAGAACATTAGCTGAGTTTCTGGATTAATAATCTAGCCATGATACCACTGGGCCATCGCCTCCCCTAATTCTACCATGAACTCCAGAGGTTTTTCAAAAAAAAAATTATGGCTTCAATAACGTGCATCAGCGCTTTTAATTATGTGCCAGCCCTAAATCTCTTTCGTCTTTTTTCAGTGTCAGTTTCAGGCTGAAGACCAACACGTAGCGGAATCTTCTCTCCAGATTCTCTGGCACTCTTCACACAGAGAATCTGAGGGCATAGATTCCACCGTCTGTCTGGCAGGGCGGAGCCTGATAGAGTCGGCAACATCATTGGCTCCACAGGCTTCCCTTTCGGTGCCGGAATAAACTTCACCCCCAAGCCCCGCCCCTTGACACGGGGATAATTGTACAAATAATCATCATGTTTACACAGATACTCAATTCCATTAATTTAAACAGAGTAAGGTAAGACTACTGAATCTGTAGACGCCTATATCTGGCGCATCACTCTTTACTGGTCATCGGTGTCTTGCAAATCTCCTCCCTAATGTTTTTCAGTATTCTGGGATAAACACCAACTATCCTGGGAATTCCTGATATTGAACCTTTTTTCTGGTTCATCTTATTTGCCGGTATATTAAAACTTTTTATCTTTTTGATCTCTTATTTGGGAAGGCACCTTATTCAAGAGTGCATTCAAGAAGCGGCTGGATATAGCACTTGGGGCAAATGGGATCAAAGGTTATGGGGAGAAAGCAGGATTAGGCTGCTGAGTTGGATGATCAGCCATGATCATAATGAATGGCGGAGCAGGCTCGAAGGGCCGAATGGCCTCCTCCTGCTCCTATCGTCTATATATGTTTCTATGTATTTGCATCATTCCTTTGAATATTTATGAGAAGCAATCTTTCAAAATATGAACCATCTTCAGGTTCTTGCATCCTTCATGAATTTACACTCCTCTCTGACAGTCATCTTACTCCTGTTAGAATTTTAGATGGGTCTCTCTCTGCCCTCAACCTTAGAATGTCTTTCAATTTTTATTGATTAATTCAGGTAAACACATCTCCTTCCATTTCTCTTAATTTCACTTTTCATTTTGTTATTAATGCCTTTGGTTCACTTTGTTTATCTACAGTATGCAGTCATCCTATACATTCAGCATTATACCCTTAAAGGTATTCCACTTCCCTTCAATTACATTGTTAACATCTAATGGCACTTACATTTTTAAACAGGTGACAGGTATTTCTACATCTATAAATTAGTATATTTTTAGTTTATTTGAAAATTTATTCTTTTTTATTAATTGGTATGCTCATAAGAGTATACATAAGGATAGCTGGAATACTGGTGGGGCTGGGTTGACTCAATACTAAGTCAACTGAAAGATTTCTGACTTAGTTTTGACTTCACCAACTGATTAGGATCTGTGTAACACCCTTCATTGAAGTATTGTTGAATTATTTCCACGTTTTACCGTCATATCCCAGCCTCCCGGCATTAGGGATTTCTGCCTCACAGCCCCAGGGACCCGGGTTCAATTCCCAGCTTGGGTCACTGTCTACACGTGCAGAGTCTACATGTTTTCCCCCTGTCCAGGTAGGTTTCCCCCAGGTGCTCCGGTTTCCTTCCACACTGCAAAAGACATGCTGGTTAGGTGCATTGGCCATGCTAAATTCTCCCTCAGTGTACCCGAACAGGCGCTGGAGTGTGGCAACTGGGGGATTTTCACAGTAACTTCATTGCAGTGTTACTGTAAGCCGACTTGTGACAAATAAATAAAATTTAAACTTAAATCATGCGTTGCAATTCTCTACTTTGAAACTAAAACACCAAATCTGGCTTTCCCGGGTTGATATTTGGTTAATCTCCTACTCTTGTATCTGGCTCTATTCTCTCTCCACATCTGCTGTCAGACCTGCTGAGATTTTCCAGCATTTTCTGTTTTTGAATAACAAAAAGTAAATGTGTGTTGGAGAGATGTGTGATAGAGAGTGCTACATGCCTTGCCGAAACAGGACCTCGGCAAACAGCAGAACCTGCACTCGCAGTCCAGAATCAGCTGTAAGCAACATGTCATCATGGAATGATACGGCATGGGAGGCGACTAATTGGTCCATTGTTCCAATGTCAGCTTTTTGAAAGAAATATCCAATTAGTTCTACTCCTTCGCGCTTTCCCCATTGCACTACATCATTCTCTACTTCAAATAATTACCCAGCCTTTTGAGAGTGAGAATTGAACCTGTTTCCACCACCTTTCAGACAGTGCATTCCAGACCATCATCACACAAGTAGATTCTCTGTTCATCTATTTCATAAGACAATGAGTAGGATGATGTAGTTTGTGATGACTTCAGCCAGGCTAATGAGGGTGGCTTGCTAGAGTATGAACTACCTGATGAGTCCTACCTGGTGCGGAGAGGGGCGGGTCGGGAAGGTGACCTCCTCATGAACCTGCTCCTGGGCCTGGCGAGGCGTGCCATCAATAGGTCCAGGCAGCGGGCGATCGACGGGGTTGTCCATCCTGACTGTCTGCCCCTCTACCGCGGGCAGGTGTCCCTAGAGAGGGAGCATGAGGTGTCCACAGGCGCAGTTGACGCCGTCCGTGCCCGCTGGGCGCCGCAGGGGCTGGGGTGTATTATCGACCCCGATAATCACCTTTTGGTTTGATGTTTTAAGTTTCCTTTCGACTTTGTTTTTGGTTCGGGCTGTTCCCCCCTTCCTTTTGGGGAGCTGCCCCTTTTACTTTGTCCCTAAGTTAATTTGAGTTCGTTTACTTGATTGGTGTCGAAAGAAATACCTGATGAGTCCTAATTGATGGTCCAATCAGGAAGCCTCATGCTCCCTATTTAAAGCAGGTGTGTCAGCCTCTCAGCCTGCCATAGCAAGGAGCTACCGGGAGTGCTAGCTCTGTGTATATATTATAGCTGGTAAATGAATAAAGAAGTTTGGTGACGGGATTTTCGCCTCCATGGAGTTATTTCGTGGATCAAGGAAAATCCCCTTTGGAACCTGATCACTTCCTAACATTACTATTATGAGTGATCTGTCTGAAGTCTCAGGTTTATATTTTCTTTCCCCAATCATATGGCGCATTTGCATGAGTTTAGCTGGCACTATGGGGATGAAAGGGTGGGGTGAGAAGATCATTGTTCTTGTGGCATGGTGGCACCGTGGTTAGCACTGCTACCTCACAGTGCCAGGGACCCGGGTTCGATTCCTGGCTTGGGTCACTGTCTGTGCAGAGTCTGTGCATATTCCTCGTGCCTGTGTGGGTTTTCTGCGGGTGGTCCAGTTTCCTCCCACAGTCCGAAAGACGTGCTGGTTGGGTGCATTGGCCATGCTAAATTCTCCCTCAGTGTACCCGAACAGGCACCGAAGTGCAGCAACTAGGGGATTTTCACAGTAACCTTATTGCAGTATTAATGTGAACTTACTTGTTACACTAATACATGAACTTTAAACAAGTAGATTGTACTGAAACTGTTGCTCAAGAAGAACTGCCTTTCAAGGGCTCTACACTTAGTTTAATGTCCAACGAGTGAGCTCACCTTTATTGCCAAGGGGAATTGAGGATATCTACTTACATTGTGCTGGTTTCAAAAGTAATTCTTCCACACCAATAAAATAGCTGAATGGGACTGACCTGAGGTAAGTAGTTGCTACTCATGTTTCTGCTCCCTCCAGTCTCCAGTGGGGTCATTGGTGATAACCTGCCAGCTTCTGTGAAGCATTTTGGGATGTTTTTCAAAGTTAAATGTAATATGTTGTTGTAAGTGTCTCAAACCATTTTATATTGCTTCCCCAAACATTCATCAAACTTTCACTTTATCAGAGCCATGAAATTTACTGAATTAAAATGGGAATTCAACTGAGGCCTTCAGGAGTTATACAGCAATTTGTTGGCATTTTGTCAAACGTCAACAACCATTTTCAAGGCCTGAAGTGTACCACTTTCAGGACATCAAATTGTAAGTTAAAGGGGTGAAACAAGTAAATACGAACTCTGAATAAATGCCAAATAATTGACAGAATCCCAGAAAAATGCTGTGCTCTGCAAAAAGCAGTGGTTAGCACTGCTGCCTCACAGCGCCAGGGACCCGGGTTTAATTCCGGCCTCGGGCGACTGTCTGTGTGGAGTTTGCACATTCTCCCTGTGTCTGCGTGGGTTTCCTCCGGGTGCTCCGGTTTCCTCTCACAATGCAAAGATGTGCGGGTTAGGTTGATTGGCCATGCTAAATTGACCCTAGTGTCAGGGGGATCAGCAGGGTAAATATGAGTGGTTACGGGAATAGGGCCTGGGTGGGATTGTGGTTGGTGCACACACGATGGGCCGAATGGCCTCCTTCTGCACTGTAGAGATTCTATGATTCGCAATGAATTCTCTGTTTCCTGTTTTGCTGTACTATTGCCAGGAGCACTTTTATTGTTTTTTGATTTAATGATATTAATTTGATTCATCCTCACAGACTTCAATGAATCCAGACTTCAGCATTTGCTTAACTTTCTATGCTTACTTAATTCACTCCAACAACGACTGCCGAAACACACTTTGCTTAATTTTGTCTCAGAGTTAAGGCCCGACACTACATTTTTATGAAATATATATCAACATGGCTACTCCCTAAAAATTTAAAAAGTGGCTAAAGGCTTTAAAATGGCTGAAGCTATGTCTGTCTGTAACTCTGAACAAAAGGAACTTTCTGGCACTTAAAGAAGCTGATACCTCGTTATCACTGAAGAACGCTAATGGCCACTCTGGCTGCAGAGATTAAGTTCAAAGGGAATTATACAAAGGATATTTACATTTCCTAAGCCAAGCTTGGCCATTGGAGATAACCAGTCTGCTAGGACAAAGGGCCCTTTATGTTTCTTTCCAAATTCTTAATGGTTGAATATTAACAATCTCAATAATTCAGAAAATTTGTCAAATCCAACATGGAGAAGTGGGAGTCATGTCACATAAGCCCCCTAGCTGAAGAACCAGTTACCCTATCTTGCTGGACCGCCACTCAGTCTGTCACTTCCCATCTAGAAAGCAACAGGTCAGAAAAAGGGCTCCATCCAGGTTTAAATATTTTTCTGTCCACCCCCTCCCTCGCCCCCCACCTCACTCTCCCACTATCATTTCTACTGGAACTTCTGTACCAGTGTCCACAAGACTAATTCACCTCTAAATGCCTCGCCCATTGTAGAAATCATCTCTACTGGAAAAGTGAATTGTTCAGCATCTGTCTTTAACCTGCCAACCTCTCTGAAAGAATACACTATTGGACTTTGATTCTGGACTCACATGAAACAATAGGCAGGATTCTCTCCCCCCCCCCCCCCCCCCCTCCCTCCCCGCTGCATTTTTCAGTAGAGGTGGCGGCTCACCAAAGGTTGCTGGTGGGATCTTCTGGTTTCACTTTGTCTCTGGCATTTTGCATGGCTCACGCGTCCCACTGCCAGGCAACCCACCATGGATGGGGCGCAGGGACTGGGGGGGGGGGGGGGGGGGGGGGGGGGGGGGGGGGGGGCACTTTTGGCAGGACTGGAAAATCCCACCCAATAAGTCTTTGCTCTGTAATCTTTGCTTTGTAACTCTTTCTTTCTTTATCCCCCTGTTATTGGATGATTGCACCAGGGGTTATGTAGCGATACTCTCTTTCCATATTTTGAACGTGTACAATAAAGTAACCCTCAGAGTTTATCCTGCCTCAAGTTTGCAGTGAGATTATTAGAAATTGGATCACACCAAAACTTCAGGGGTTGGGAAACATGCTACTGCCTATAAAGGGGGGAAATGACCTTGCTGTTTGTGCATGGGTGCTGAGAGGAGGAATCAGAGCTGTTTAAATTAAATCCGCCTCATATCCATAACAATTTAAAATGTACTTAATAACCTAACAAAGAGAGAAACACGGACCGTCAGTAGTGAGTTACAGATCAGAATCTTAGCAAGATTGTTCAGATGATTTTCAGTGGAGAACCAGCTAATTTTACATGGCATTATTGTTCACAAGCACAATGTTCTGTTGCTAACCTTTCCATTTAGCACCACTGGTAAGCAACTCTGAGTGAAGTAACTGTTTAAATAGACACACCCAGAGGTCAGTTACCATTATTGCGAAAATATTTTCTAAATAGGCAACTATTTAATTGTTCCCTTGGGAAAAGGCCAAATTATCTCAATATCGCAAACTCAAGAGGAAACAACTGGCTTTATTTCTCAGAATTCATTTCAATAAGAATGGTCAGTTGCGATGTATGTCAACTACGACACCTGAAGTTTGATGAGCATATCTCAAAACACAAGTCATCATTATGAGGGAGGAAGTGTTAGGTGAATTAAAAAGCATTAAGGTAAACAAATCCCCAAAGCTACTTGGCATCTATCCCAGATTATTGAGGGAGACGAGAGATGAAATCGCTGGGCCTCTAACAGAAATCTTTGTTTCTTTGTTGGCCACTGGTGAGGTCCCAGAGAATTGGAGAATAGCCAATGTTGTCCTGTTATTTAAGAAGGGTAGCAAGGATAACCCAGGTAATTATAGGGCAGTGAGCTTGACGTCAATGAAAGTGAAACTGTTGGAGAAAATTCTTAGGAATAGGATCTATACACATTTGGAACTGAATGGTCTCATTAGCGACAGACAGCATGGTTTTGTACATGGGAAGTCATGTCTTACAAATTTAATTGAGTTTTTTGAGGAGGTGACAAAAATGATTGACAAGGGAAGGGCTGTGGGTGTTGTCTACATGGACTTGAGTAAAGCATTCGACAGGCTGGCAGGCTGGTGCAAAAGATTAAATCTCACGAGATCAGCTGTGAACTAGCTAGATGGATTCAGAACTGGCTTGGCCATAGGAGACACAGGGTAGGGGTAGAAAGGTGTTTTTCTGAATGGAGGTCTGTAACTAGTGGTGTTCTGCAGGGGCAGTGTTGAGATCTCTGCTGTTTGTAATATATATAAATGACTTGGTAGAAAACATAGCTGGTCTGATTAGCAAGTTTGTGAATGATACTAAGATTGGTGGAGTTGCAGTTAATGATGAAGATTGTCAGAGAATACAGCAGGGTATCGATAGGCTGGAAAATTGGGCAGAGAAATGGCAGATGGATTTTGCAGAGTAGGACTTGATTGCATTGATTAACAGTAATATCAGGTGACTGGGTGGAGCTAGGCTTACACAAAGAAATCAAGCTTAGAAGCTGCTTGGAGTTATTAAAGAGCAGTGCCTCTCTTTTTCCCTCTCTGGATTTAGAGATTGGAATCTGCCGGCAATAAGTCTCTTTCTCTGAGATTCTGCTGCTTGCGGGTGGATCTTTCTCTGGAGGTTGCTGCATGAGAAATTAGAAGACAGATTTCTATCTGGATCTCTGTCCAGAGGTGTTAAAAGGCTGGAAATCTAACATCTGCTTGAGCATATCAGTTTTTGGTGCGAACAGGTTCTAAAAAGGGAATTTATGTCTTTGGGGCATGTTGCTTAAATTGGAACTATAGAGATTGCTGAGAAGTACGTGAAGAAGTGTGCCTTGTCAATTGGTAAAAGTTATGCTAATTCTTTTTGTATATTTTAACTCTTCTTAAATAAAGTTTGTTTTGACTCCTCGTGGGCCAATTGAATCAGACCTGGGGCAAAATGCTCACCCTAATGCCACAATCAAAAAGAAAAGTTAGGGTCTAGGCTAACTTCATAAAATACCTTGGAGTTTCTGACCTGGTCCCTAACAGACATCAAGGCCAGAATTCTCCCATCCCGCCCACCACTGGAATTCTAGCAGGCGGGGGTCGGACCATGTAAAGGTCCATTGAAGTCGGGTGGGAATCTCTGGTTTTCAGGCAAGTGCGGCCAGAGAATCCTACCCCTTATGACAGAATTACATAAATTTGCTCATATTCCACAGTGTTGGGGGTCTCTTGGACAACAGTGGTTAGACACCACCTCAAAAGCATTTGCCCCATTGCGGTGAAGAAAACACTTGCTCCAACCACAGCTTTTATTTTATTCGCTTTTAGCCAAATGTGGAACCCTCATTTGTAATTCCACCAGTCCTCTATGTTGGGGTTGAATTTCCCCCACTGTCCCCAAATGTGCCTTCAGTGTCATTTATTCAATGACACACTGTGCTGTCCCGCTGTGTACCTGACTATAATGTACACACGCAGCAATCTTCCAAATTACTCAAACCTCCTCAAAGTCAATTTTAGAAGTTCCAGAAATGTGCCGAAATGATCTTCAGTCCTTAATTTCTCAAATGAACTACACAAGGCAATTCCATTCCAGCCTCTTTACCATCTTTCTATTGTGTACTGCATCAAGCAAGATTAACACTTGGACTCATATCAGGCAGCCATTACTGAACCATAACTTTACTTATACCTGTCTAACAGAGAGGGCAGTAAAACACAAAGCACGGATCTTGAAACATACTGCATTAATGTTTAGATATTGCCTTTGAAAAGATTCCAAAAGCTGCTTTTGAACAGCCTAGCCACAAAATGTCTTTGGTTGGTTCTTGAAAAATATGAGTAGACCCCTGAAGCTCTTGATGACCAACACACCTTAGTTACAAGACATTATACACATGAGCATTCATAACACTGATCTTTAATACACTGTAAATCAAACTTCCCTCACTCAAGTATAGAGAAAGAAAGAAGCTTGCTCCCCGCCCTCTCGATACCACAATTCCACAAATTAATCTCTGCGTGGTCCTTGAAAGGGATTCGTCATTTAATTTTTCTTTAGTTTGCTTTGGTGATTTCATACAGGGGGTTTAAAAAAATTGCATTAACTATCACTGTCCAAATAACGGTTTTCTAACTTGGAGTGCTGCAATTTCTCAGTCTTCGTCAATTGCCTGAAGGGGAGGATACCAAAACGACAAACAGAAAATTTTAAAATACTCTCTAGATAGCCAATCCCATACATGAAAATCCTGGGGTGTTACGTTATCCACCACCCCTCCCCGCTACCTGCTGTCTGCAGCTCCAAAACTTGGTGGTGTTCATTACACTCAAAAAGAAGGCAACTCGAATTACATTCTACAAATGGCAGTTCACAGGTTGCTTACATAGAGTGGGGAGGGGGACATTCTGGGAGCTTTAGAGGGCTCCTTTGCTCGGCTTCTTCATTTAAATAATAATGGACCCCATGCACCCCGGACATACTCTCTCCCACCTTCTTCCATTGGGAAAAAGATACAAAAGTCTGAGATCGCATACCAACCGATTCAAGAACAGCTTCATCCCTGCTGCCACCAGACTTTGAATGGACCTACCTCATATTAAGTTAATCTTTCTCTACATCCTAGCTATTGTTAGAATGTAACCGGTGATAACATTGTATCTGTTGCAATGTGACCAATGGTAACAAGCTGTAAGGGTCAGCTGACCCAGTAAGCCATGTAACCAATGACAGAATGATGTGATGATCAGCTGACCAGCTGACTCAGTATAAATTTGAACATGTTGGGAATTGTGGGGAGCTTGGAATGGCCCAGGAAGAGGCCCCAAGTTTGGAGTAATGAAGTTTCTTTATTGAACCTTTTCTTTGATTGAGAAGTTGGAATAAGTTTTGTTCTATTTTTATTGTCTATATTTGAAAAGTTCTGGATAAACAGTTATGACTGTAACACTACATTCTGCACCCTCTCCTTTCCTTCTCTCCCATGTACTCTATGAACGGTACATTTTGTCTGTATAGCGCGCACGAAGCAATACATGTGACAATAATAAATCAAATCAAATTAAATCAAAATGACAGCGTGGCAGTTCTGGAAAGCAGCAGGAACTCAAACCACAGAGTCCAGAGATAAGGAGAGACAGAGCCCAGAGGCAAAATATTGTCAGAGACATTTCCAAGCTATAAATTGGAGAAATAAACACAATCACTTACTCGCAAATATTGCGGTTTTTTCCTTCTAAGTTACAGTAAGTTCACCAGTCAAATGGATTTTCAAAAACAAATTTGTAGTGTTTTAGTTCTTCCCTCTTTTTTCTTTTATTGGCAAATGTTGCTGACTGCTCAAGCCTGATTCATTGCTTTCATTAGGTCCATAGTCGTTCCTCACTGGTAGCTCCGGATTTCGACCCATTTGATTTATTGATTTGATTTATATTGTTGTTGCTATTTTACCAATGCAAAATTTAGGCCAGGCAAGTGCATGTGTGACACAGTAATCTTTTCTGTTACACAATATTAAATAGCGATGTGCAAAATACACGCTAAACAGCAGATTTTTGTAGAATATGGAGATGGTTAGATATTGGCTACCTAGAAGTGAATTACAGACTGGAATTGAATCGAGGAGTTCAGACAATTTATATTCATAAGTTCCCTGATAACTAACTACCTGTGACAACATTCCAAATGGGTTCTTGAGGATTTCCCTACACAGTACCGCTGGTGAAATTGGAAACATTTCAAACGTGGTGGTGACAATTTCACTGATAGAGGAAATCTTCACAAATGCATCTCCACTATGGCCTGACAAAACCTTAATAATGGGCCCCGGGCAGTGAGTTACAGGCTGTAATCAAATCAAGGGAGTCTATCTATAGAACAATAGCATTGAGGAGCTCAACATGGCGGCACAGTGGTTAGCACTGCTGCCTCACAGTGCCAGGGACCCGGGTTCAATTCTGGCCTCGGGTCACTGTGTGGAGTTTGCATGTTCTCCCCAGGTCTGCGTGGGTTTCACCAGGTTGCTCCAGCTTCCTCCCACAGTCAAAAGATGTGCAGATTAGGTGGATTGGCCATGCTAGACCCCTAAGTGTCCAAAGACAATAGTAGGTTAGGTGGATTGGCCATGCGAAATTTGGATAAAATAAGTTCGGATTGGGGGAGAGTGGATTTTAGTAACATAAGACAGGATCTGGCCAAGCTAGACTGGGAACAGCTATTAATGGGAAAATATACAGAAGAGCAATGGGGGAGCATTCAAAAAGGAAATGGGGAGGATGTAAGCCTAGCATATTCCCTCTGGGGTGATAGAGTCATAGAGGTTGCAGCATGGAAACAGGCCCTTCAGCCCAACTTCTCCATGTCGCCCTTTCTTTTTGTAAACCTCTAAGCTAATCCCAATTGCCCGCATTTGGCCCATATCCCTCTACACCCATCGTACCCATGTAACTATCTAAATGCTTTTTAAAAGACAAAATTGTACCCGCCTCTACTATTACCTCTGGCAGCTTGTTCCAGATGCTCACCACCCTCTGTGTGAAAAAATTGCCCCTCTGCACACTTTTGTATCTCTCCCCTCAAACCTATGCCCTCTAGTTTTAGACTCCCCTATCTTTGGGAAAAGATATTGACTATCTTGCTGATCTGTGTCCCTCATTATTTTATAGACTGCTATAAGATCACCCCTCAGCCTCCTACGCTCCAGAGAAAAAAGTCCCAGTCTATCCAGCCTCGCCTTATAACCCAATCCATCAAGTCCATCCTAGTAAAGCTCTTCTGCACTCTTTCTAGTTTAATAATATCCTTTCTATAATAGGGTGACCAGAACTGCACACAGTATTCCAAGTATGGCCTTACCAATGTCTTGTACAACTTCAACAAGACATTCCAACTCCTGTATTCAATGTTCTGACTGATGAAACCCAAGCACGCTGAATGCCTTCTTCACCACTTTGTCCACCTGTGACTCCACTTTCAAGGAGCTATGAACATGTACCCCTAGATCTCTTTGTTCTGTAACTCTCCCCAATGCCCAACCATTAACTGAGTAAGTCCTGCCCTGGTTCAATCTACCAAAATGCATCACCTCGCATTTGTCTAAATTAAACTCCATCTGCCATTCTGCCAGTGATAGGCAGGATTAACATGCTCAGAGAACCATGGATGACCAATGGTCATACAATGAAAAGGAGAAGAAAGACCTTTAAAAAGTACAAGGGCAGCAAATCAGTGGAGGTGTTAGTGAGGTATAGAAAGTGCAGGATGGAGCCTAAGAAAGCAATTAGGAATGCAAAGAGGGGATATGAGAAAGCTCTGGCTGGTAAAAGTAGGGAAAATCCCAAGATATTCTAGAAGTATATCAATGGAAAGAGGATAACCAGGGAAAGAGTAGAACCCATTAGGGACCAAGGAGGCAATCTGTAGGTGGAGCCAGAGGACATTGGTAGAGTGTTGAATAAATACTTCACATCCATCTTCACCTAAGAGCATGAGGATGATGGTATGGAATTCAGGAAGAGAGATTCTAAGGTTCTTGAGCAAATTGACACAGGGAAGGATAAGGTATTAGAGGTTTTGGCAGCCTTAAAAGTGAATAAATCTCCAGGTCCAGATGAATTGTGCCCTAAACTGTTGTGGGAGGCAAGGGAGGAGATTGCAGGGGCTCTGACCCAAATTTTCAATTCCTCTCTGGCTACGGGGGAGGTGCCAGATGACTGGAGAACAGCTAAGATAGTTCAGCTATTTCAGAAGAGTTGTAGAGATAAACCAGAGAACTACAGACCAGTGAGTCTCACGTCAGTGGTAGGGAACTATTAGGGAAATCTCTGAAGGAGGATATCTATCTTCACTTGGAGAGGCAAGGCTTGATCAGGGATAGTCAGCATGGTTTCGTCAGAGGGAGGTCATGCCTAACAAATTTGACTGAATCTTTTGAGGTGGTGACCAGATGTGCAAATGAGGGTAATGCAGTCGATGTAGTTTATATGGATTTCACCAAAGCCTTTGACAAGATCCCACATAGGAGACTTGTAAAGAAGGTAAATTCACATGGGATACAGGGTAATTTGATAAAGTGGATTCAAAATGGGCTCAGTTGCAGGAGACAGGGGGTGATGACAAAAGGCTGCTTTAGTGACTGGAAGCCAGTGTCCAGTGCTGTTACACAGGGATCTGTGTTGGGCCCCCTATTGGTCGTCATTTATATAAACGACATTGGTGACTATGTGGGGGGTAGGATTAGTAGGTTTGCGGATGACACAAAGATTGGACAGGTGGCTAACAGTGAGGCAGAGTTTCTTGGGCTACAAGAAAATATAGACGGAATGGTCAAATTGCCAGAATAGTGGCAGATGGAATTTAACCCTGTAAAGTGTGAGGTGATACACTTCGGAAGGAGTAATTTGACAAGAAAGTACTGAATGAATGGTAGGACATTAGGAAGTTCTGTGGACCTTGGCATGTTTGTCCACAGATCTCTGAAAACAGAAGGGCATACTGGTAGGGTGGTGAAAAAGGCATATGGGACACTTGCCATTATCAAGCGACGCATAGATTACAAAAGCAGGGAAGTCATGTTGGAGTTGTATGGAACTTTGGTGAGGCCACAGCTGGAGTACTGTGCACAGTTCTGGTCGCCACATTATCAGAAGAATGTGATTGCACTGGAGGGAATGCAGAGGAGATTCACCAGGATGCTGCCTGGGATGGAACATTTAGGTTATGAAGAGAGGTTGCGTAGGCTTGGGTTGTTTTCATTGGAGCAGAGAAGACTGAGGGGCGACCTGATTGAGGTGTACAAGATTATGAGAGACATGGACAGAGTGGATAAGGAGCAGCTGTTCCCCTTAGTTGAAGGGTCACTCACAAAGGGACACAAGTTCAAGGTGAGGGGCAGGAGGTTTAGGGGGATGCAAGGAAAAACCTTTTCACCCAGAGGATGGTGACGGTCTGGAATGCGCTGCCTGGGTGGGTGGTGGAGACGGGTTGCCTCACATCCTTTAAAAAGTATCTGGATGAGCACTTGGCACGTCATAACATTCAGGGCTAAGATAAAAGAAAAATACTGCGGATGCTGGAATCTGAAACAAAAACAGAAAATGCTGGAAAATCTCAGCATTTGGGTTTCCTCCAGATGCTCCGCTTTCTTCCCACACTCCAAAGATGTGCAGGTTAAGACATGCTAAATTGCCCCTTAGTGTCAGGGGGATTAGCAGGGTAAATACCTGGGGTTATGGGGATAGGGTGGCACTGCTGTTGGTACAGGCTCAAAGGGGCGAATTCTGAACCACAGGGATTCGATGAATCTAAGTCTTGGCTCACCCGAGTCTTATCCTATCCCAGGGCCACCAGGTTTTAATATTGCTGAGAGGCAAAGTCGAAGGAATTGAGTCTGTTCTTCTCTCACCTTTTCCACAATTTAATTAAGCGGGCTGCAGTGCTGTTGCATCTCTGTGTTACATTACAACTGGGACATGACAAGATGCACCTGCCTCTCATCTGCCCAAAAATCCCCAAACCTAACAAGTGTAAATCGATGGTCTAATCACCAAACCTACAATTTACAGTACACATTGGCAGCTCTACATCTGCAGGCTAAACATTTTCCCCTTTCCCTGTAAATTTGAACTCCATCTTCACCAAAAAATACTTTTGTACCTTTCGACATTAACGTAATTAATCATAACTTAAACTTCAGAATGACTGGATTGGTAATGTTAAATTAACTTTGAAGTCTCACAGCATTCGACTTTGCAATCAATTTATTAGACAGACAATTGCAGTGTTTACCTAAAGTCTTGGCCACATCGAAGTCCTGCTGCATATAGCCAATACTCTTCTCTGTATTCCCTAAGGCCCAGTAAGCACTGCTCAGGGCAGAGAACACTGAGCCACGAAGCTTCAAGCTGCATGTTCCAATTTTCAGGGCAGCCTCCAGAACGACGACAGACGCACCGTGGTGCGCGGCTGTCAGCAGCTCCTGGCCAATGACAGATACGACCACAAAAGGGCTTTTGTCCAACTTCATTTTCTGTAGCTTCTGGTAGGTGGGTTCCAGGGATTCTGCAAACGAATCAGACGTTATAATCAATAGATTTTAGTGAAATAATGCAAATACCGCAGGTCATTGAATTACATCAGGATTAGAAATGCGGCACAGTGGTTAGCACCGCTGCTCCAATTTGGTCACTCATTTCAAGCTCAGTTCATGATGGCGGCACGGTGGTTAACACTGCTGCCTCACAGCGCCAGAGACCTGGGTTCAATTCCGGCCTCGGGTCACTGCCTGTGTGGAGTTTGCACGTTCTCCCCATCTCTGCATGGGTTTCCTTCGAGCACTCTGAACGCTCCCACAGTCCAAAGATGTGTAAATTAGGCGGATTAGCTAGGCTAAATGTGCAGGGTTACTGGGATAGGGCAGGAGGGGTGGTGAGCCTGGGTCAAGTTGCTCTTTCAGAGACCAAAAGAGAAAATGATGGAAAATCTCAGCAGGTCTGGCAGCATCTGGAAGGAGAGAAAAGAGCTGACGTTTCGAGTCCAGATGACCCTTTGTCAAAGCTAAAAGGCAGAGATAGAAAGTGGGAGATATTTATACTACAGGGTGAGGGAATGAAAGATGAGTCATAGCCACAAAAACAAGAGGAAAGGCTAAGAGGTGCTAATGGCAGCCCAGAGAGAGAATAGAAGGTGTGAATGGCCAAACGGCAGAGAAGCTGAAATCAGAGGGTAAGCTGTGACCGATGATGAAGATGGGCTCTTTCAGAGGGTTGGTGCAGACTTGATGGACCAAATGGCCTCCTTCTGCACTGTAGGATTCTTGACAGTATTCTGGGCCCAGACTGGCAGAAATAATCACCGGAAATCTCCAACTTCATCCACAACAGGGATTCTCTGGTGCAGCTGAAGTGAAGTATATTTAGTGGTATTACTAATACCGACCATATCAAGAATGTTACACAATGGTCCTCATCGTGCGATGAAATATTTAAATACAAATTGTTTTTTAAAAATCTGTGCCACGGAGCCAAAAGGAGAAGGGAGGAAGCCTGATTGCAGCAATTCAGGTACAGAGCTGCCAGAAAGATAGGCAGATTTTACAGATGCACCATAGAAAGCATCCTTTCTGGTTGTATCACAGCTTGGTATGGCTCCTGCTCTGCCCAAGACTGCAAGAAACTACAAAGGGTCGTGAATGAAGCCAGTCCATCACACAAACCAGCCTCCCATCCTCCCACTCTGTCTACACTTCCCGCTGCCTCAGTAAAGCAGCCAGCATAATTAAGGACCCCACGCACCCCGGACATTCTCTCTTCCACCTTCTTCCGTCGAGAAAAAGATACAGAAGTCTGAGGTCACGTACTAACTGACTCAAGATCAGCTTCTTCCCTGCTGCCATCAGACTTCTGAATGGACCTACCTCGCATTATATTAATCTTTCTCTATACCCTGGCTGTGACTGTAACACTACATTCTGCACTCTCACCTTCCCTACTCTATGAACGGTATGCTTTGTCTGTATAGCGCACAAAAAAATACTTTTCACTGTATACTAATACACGTGACAATAACAAATCAAAAATGCATGGATTTGGACACTACGTCACGCTCAAGGACGTTGGGGAGGGAAGAAAGGTTGGAGATTGGCTGGTTGTTCATAACAATGAAGGGGGGTTGTGGGTTTTGATGGGGAGTAGGGTAAAGGCAGCAGTTTGGTACAGGAATGGTCAATACCTGTGGGCAGAGAGTCATTTATGTCAGCACGCATAGGAGCCAGGAAGGAAAGTTGGATGGTAAGCAGCTCAATGGATGAAGAGGTGGTTCTCATGGACAAGTTGAGTCATACATCCTATGGGGAGAGAGAAGTGATACTAGAGAATGAATGAAACAGGATCAGAACTGGGAAGGAGCCAGGGGAGCTGTCTGGCTTGGTGAGCAAGGGAAGGCGGTGGAAATGATTGTCTCAGTCCTGGTAGCAAACATGTTTATGAGCTCCTCACATTTGTTGTAGGAGATGGAGGAAGAGAGAACAGGGAAGAGGTTGAAAAAGACGATGTGTGGTTGGGCAAAGAAAATGGGGCCTTATTTTTGTACTAGAGGAAAAATCTGGAGAAGTGCACAGTTCTGATAGAGGATCTTGAAAAGAAAGCATCATTGCTTATTGGCAATCGGTTGGTACATTGTAAGACCCTTTTGAATAGGGCCAAAAGTTGAATGAATGCTGCCGTGTATGTAACATATTCTAGTTTTCCAGTCAAGCATTGTCAGAAAATTAAATTTCTCTCACTGCAAACATGAATGTAAATGAAGGTGTACATGAATGGTTCATCATCCAAACAGGGTATTTATTGATGGCTCACCAATGGTTTGTGCTGCTGCCTCACAGCGCCAGGGACCCGGGTTCAATTCCGGCCTCGGGTCACTGCCTGTGTGGAGTTTGCACATTCTCCCCGTGTCTGCGTGGGTTTCCTCCGGGTGCTCCAGTTTCCTCCCACAGTCCAAAGATGTGCGGGTTAGGTTGATTGGCCGTGCTAAATTGACCCTAGTGTCAGGGGGATTAGCAGGGTAAATATGTGGCGTTATGGGAATAGGACCTGAGTGGGATTGTGGTCGGTGCAGACCTGATGAGCTGAATAGCCTCCTTCTGCACTGTAAGGGTTCTATGATTCTATTCTATGGATGCAAGTCTGTATATATGGTTAATGAAGCCATAAGATCATAAGAAGTAGGAGCAGGAGTAGATCATTTGGCCTATTGCGTCTGCTCCACCATTCAATGAGATCATGGCTGATCTGACTGCAGCCTTAACTGCATTTCTGGAGTCTGAACTCCATAACCCTTTTCTCTCTTGTCAATCAAAAATCTGACTCAGCCTCCTCTGCATTCTGCGGAAGAGAATACCACACATTCTCTCAGAGAACAAATTACTCCTCGCATAGGAGCAGAGGATGCTGGGAAAACTCAGCAGGTCTGGCAGCATCTGTAAGGAGGGAAAGCAGAATTCATATTTTGAGTCAAAGGACTCTGCTTTCTCCCCTTGAAGATGCTGCCAGACCTGCTGAGTTTTCTCAGCATCCGCTGTTCTTGTTTCAGATTCCAGCACCCACAGTTTTCTTTTCTTAAATTATTCCTCATCTTTGTCTTAATTATGTTTAAACTGTGCCTCTTCGTTCGAGATTTCCCCAAAAGAGCATCCACCACATCAAATGCCCTAAGAACCATTCATGTTTCAATGAAATCACTTCTCATTCTGTGAAACTACAATGACGATAGGTCCAAACTATCCTCAATCTTTTGTCGTAAAACTATCCTCAATCTTTTGTCGTAAAACCTCTTAATGGGCGGCACTGTGGCACAGTGGCATTGCTGCCTCATGGTGCCAGGGACCCGGGTTCGATTCCCGGCTTGGGTCACTGTCTGTGTGGAGTTCGCACGTTCTCCCCATGCCTGCATGGATTTTGTCTGGGTGCTCCGGTTTCCTCCCACAGTCTAAAGATGTGCAGGTTAGGTGGATTGGCCATGCCTATTTTCCCCTTGGTGTCAGGGGGACTAGCTAGGATAAATGCATGGGTTATGGGGATAGGGCCTGGGTGGGATTGTGGTCGGTCCAGACTCGATGGACCGACTGGCCTCCTTCTGCGCTGTAGGATTCTATGTCTATGCCTCTTCTTCGCAGGAATCAGCCTTGTGAACCTTCAATGAACAGGATTACTAAACTAGGTATATACCCATGATTTGGCAAAGAATGTGTGTGTGTGTTGATTAGCACATAGGTGTATATCCAAGCTTCAGCATAAGAAGGTTCACCGTGGTAAAGTGTGTTTTAGCAACATGATCTGGAATCTGTTACTGATTTTAGTTGGAGTTGCACCCATTTACTCAAAGAAGCTAATAAACAAACCTCACTTCAATTTGAAGGTGACACTCGCAGGAGAACAAGACAGACATACAGAGAGTGGAACAGAAATTCCGATTGAAGATTCTATATCAGCGTGAGAGGATTTGACTGCACCAGGATAGAACATAGAAACATAGAAACCCTACAGTGCAGAAGGAGGCCATTCGGCCCATCGAGTCTGCACCGACCACAATCCCACCCAGGCCCTACCCCCACATATTTACCCGCTAATCCCTCTAACTACACATCTCGGGGACAATTTTTTTTTTTAACCTGGCCAATCAACCTAACCCGCACATCTTTGGACTGTGGGAGGAAACCGGAGCACCCGGAGGAAACTCACGCAGACACGAGGAGAATGTGCAAACTCCACACAGAAAGTGACCCGAGCCGGGAATCGAACCCAGGACCCTGGAGCTGTGAAGCAGCAGTGCAAACCACTGTGCTACCGTGCCGCCCATAGGCTAGTGCAATCCTCCTCGTGTCCAATCGGTGATCCAATAATTATTTTCCACAGCATTTTGCGTGACCTTACCTCGCAGTGGAGACTTCATGGCAGCTTCCACCATCCCGACCAGCAGCTGCAAGCTTTTCGGATCTTGGGCCAGCCCGGATGCAAATGCAGCCAGCGCGTCTGCATGGCGGCCGAGATACTGGAGAGCAACACCCTGCCGGAAGTATGCCTGCAAAGGAGGACAGAGACAGCGTTGAGTGACAGGTGTGTGGTTCCTGAGGCTCCATCTATAAAACCACTCACAGTGAGATGAATGCATCATTTATTCGCCAAGAACTGACAGATCTTTCTCCACGGGCTTGTATATTTTCATAGATTCCACTCCTCCTTTGCGCAAACAACCGCTCCCCCCCACAGCACAATTAATTATTTTGCCCGCCATTTTGTCTGCGTGTATGGGCAGGATTTGCCACCCCTGCTGTGGTGTGTTTCATGGCAGCAGAGATGACACATCATTGGCCAGTGGCAGGATCTTCTCCACCCGCCATTGTCAAAGGGGTTTCTCATTGTAAGTATCCACCCATCTCTGCACCCCGACCACCACGAAAGCTACAGCGGGGGTTCGCCGTCACTGGAACTGGAAGATCCTGCCAGTGAGAATGGCTGGAAAATTCTGGCCACTGAGTTTGCTGTTCTTTATAATCTTTGCCTAAATCATGTACTATTTCTGGACTGTTATAATCCTATCGGTCTGGCAAATGAAGGGCAAAAACGCACTCATTGGCATTCACAGAATATTATTCATTGAACCCTGGGATGGTACAGCTTCTATTAAATAAAGTTTAAAGTTAAAGTTTATTTTATTAGTCACAAGCAAGCTTACATTAACACTGCAATGAAGTTACAGTGGAAATCCCCTAGTCACCACATTGCGGCACCTGTTCGGGTACACGGAGGGAGAATTTAGCATGGCCAATTCACCTAATCAGCATATCTTTCGGACGATAGGAGGAAACCGGAGCACGCAGAGGAAACCCACGCAGACATGGGGAGAACATGCAGACTCTGCAAAGAGAAACCGGGAATTGAACCCAGGTCCCTGGCACTGAGAGGCAGCTGTGCTAACCGCTGTGCCAGGGCTGGATTTAGCGGAAATGGCACCTCATTTGGGAAAGCCCACTGAATTAAATGCTACTCAGGAACTTAACAGGGTGTCGGCAGGCCTTCCTTGGGATCAAAGACCCTCCTGGTGGTGGATGTCCTGCCCACCAACAGCTGTTCACTAATCAGAGAGCAACAAGTTATATTGAACAGCAGTGCCACCATAGAAGTAGTGGCTGCTGCTGGTACTACATGATGTGGAGATGCCGGCGTGGACTGGGGTAAACACAGTAAGAAGTTTAACAACACCAGGTTAAAGTCCAACAGGTTTATTTGGTAGCAAAAGCCACACAATCTTTCGGAGCTCCAAGCCCCTTCTTCAGGTGAGTGGGAATTCTGTTCACAAACAGGGCATATAAAGACACAAACTCAATTTACATGAATAATGGTTGGAATGCGAATATTTACAACTAATCAAGTCTTTAAGAAACAAAACAACGTGAGTGGAGAGAGCATCAAGACAGGCTAAAAAGATGTGTATTGTCTCCAGACAAGACAGCCAGTGAAACTCTGCAGGTACAGGCAACTGTGGGGGTTACAAATAGTGTGACATGAACCCAATATCCCTGGCACTACAACCAATGAGGCTTGTATCAACATTGGATCCCAAGTTACAGGTGAGTGACGGCGGGAGGGGGAGTAATGGGAAGGTTGGTTGGCAACAAGGGCAAGGGATGGCTCTAAGCGGACCTGTCCTTCCCGTGCCATGTCCGTTGATCAGACACTTACTGCCTTTGAACGAGCGACCCCCAAGAAAGAGGCCATTTGGTGCACTGAGTCCAGTAATTTGAAGTACTGAAATGCTCAGACCAAAGATTATGAATTAGAAAGGTTCCTGCTACCAAGTCCAGGCTGACTACTCCTTATACTGGGAGATGATCATTGACATCATGTAATACTGAACTATTAAGCATTTATCTCCCTCCGCATGTTGGGATTATGTTGTCTGTGATTTCCAAGCTCATATCCTTTGCTTTTTATGAATGTCAGAATGGCTTGCTGTCATCCAGATGAGTCTAATTACAGGTGAGTGACAGCCGGAGGGGGAGTAATGGAAAGGGTGGTTAGCAACAAGGGCTTGATCCTAATCCGGATCGAGCTTGGGTCACTGTCTGTGTGGAGTTTGCACGTTCTCCCCGTGTCTGTGTGGGTTTTCTCCGGATGCTCCGGTTTCCTCCCACAGTCTGAAAGTCATGCTGGTTAGGTGCATTGGTCACGCTAAATTCTCCCTCAGTGTACCCGAACAGGTGCCGGAGTGTGGCGACTAGGGGATTTTCACAGTGACGTCATTGCAGTGTGAATGTAAGCCTACTTGTGACTAATAAATAAAACTTAAAAAACTTTAGCTGTACTAGTAAGTGGTGATTCAACTATTTCATTCAAACAAGAGTGGGGGTCTTGTCAATGTTCTGACCGACATTTCTCTTTCATAGAATCCCTACAGTACAGACAGAGGAGGCCATTTGGCCCATCGAGTCTGTACCGACCACAATCCCACCCAGGCCCTATTCCCGTAACCCTCATTTATCCTGCTAATCCTCCTTACACTAGGGTCAATTTAGCATGGCCAATCAATCTAACCTGCAAAAGCCCAGTCTGCAGGTACAACAGGTGATCAAGAAGGCAAATGGGATGTTGGCCTATATTGCGAGGGGGATAGAATATAAAAGCAGGGATGTCTTGATGCACCTGTACAGGGCATTGGTGAGGCCGCAGCTGGAATACTGTGTGCAGTATTGGTCCCCTTATATGAGGAAGGATATATTGGCATTGGAGGGAGTGCAGAGAAGGTTCACCAGGTTGATACCGGAGATGAGGGGTTTGGATTATGAGGAGAGGCTGAGGAGATTGGGTTTGTACTCGTTGGAGTTTAGAAGGATGAGGGGGGATCTTATGGAGACTTATAAGATAATGCGGGGGCTGGATAGGGTGGAGGCGGAGAGATTCTTTCCACTTAGTAAGGAAGTTAAAACTAGAGGACACAGCCTCAAAATAAAGGGGGGTCGGTTTAAGACAGAGTTGAGGAGGAACTTCTTCTCCCAGAGGGTGGTGAATCTCTGGAATTCTCTGCCCACTGAGGTGGTGGAGGCTACCTCGCTGAATATGTTTAAAGCGCGGATGGATGGATTCCTGATCGGTAAGGGAATTAAGGGTTATGGGGATCAGGCGGGTAAGTGGTACTGATCCACGTCAGATCAGCCATGATCTTATTGAATGGCGGGGCAGGCTCGAGGGGCTAGATGGCCTACTCCTGCTCCTATTTCTTATGTTCTTATGTTCTTATGTTCTTTGGAGTGTGGGAGGAAACAGGAGCACCCGGAGGAAACCCAAGCACACACGAGAAGAACGTGGAAACTCCACGCAGACAGTGACCCGAGACCGGAATTGAACCCGGGTCCATGGCGTTGTGGGGCAGCAGTGCTAACCATTGTGCCAGCGCGCCACCCAACTAACAAGAGCAAAAACAAAATAACTCATTATCGACCTCGCTGTTATTTGTGGATCCTCCGGTGTGCAAAATATATACTAGGTTTACCGGCATTAAATCTTCACACGTCAATGAAATAAATTAAACGCGAGAAGCGTTGAGGCATTTTGAATAGAGCTGACAAGAGGCTATGTAAATCTAAAGTAAATCTTTCTTCATTCTCCAGTTTTCAAATATAACTGCTCTTTTTGTCAATTTCTGAAAAATATTCACCAACATTTTTCTCATGTTTTTTCTGAAGGATCTGAAAGACACACATGCCACATGCAAAACTGCCTGTCATGTTATGTCACGCGTGCTCTGCGCAAAGGCAGGTCCTTTCTGCTGATGTATCATCCGGAGCCTGTATGATCCCAGAAAACACAAAAGGACTGCCAAAAGTTGTGTCACTTTCTTGAAGATCCAACTCTATAATTCTATTCAGACCCATCTTATACTCTGATGTGATGTGAGAGGTAGTTATGTCTCATCTGAAAGGCAGTCACTCCATCGGAGCAGCACTCCCTCAGTACTGCACGGAAGTGTCAATGGAGAGAATGGATTTTTTTCTCTGCCAAGGAGGTTGGATGAGCTGAATCTGCATTTAGCTTTATGATTCAGAGAGCAAACAAAGGAGACCCTTTAACAAACTCGTCAAGACCATTACCACAGAATATCCTGACTTTCTCAATCAAGGCGTCGTCAAAAGACCGCAAGAAACTACAAAAGGTCGTGAATGTAGCCCAATCCATCACACAAACCAGCCTCCCATCCATTGACTCTGTCTTTACTTCCCGCTGCCTCGGCAAAGCAGCCAGCATAATTAAGGACCCCACACGCCCCGGACATTCTCTCTTCCACCTTCGTCCGTCGGGAAAAAGATACATAAGTCTGAGATCATGTCCAACCGACTTTAGAACAGCTTCTTCCCTACTGCCATCAGACTTTTGAATGGATGTACTTCATATTAAGTTGATCTTTCTCTACACCCTAACAATGACTGTAACGCTACATTCTGTACCCTCTCCTTTCCTTCTCTATGTACGGTATGCTTTGTCTGCAGAGTGCGCAAGAAACAATACTTTTCACTAATACGTGACAATAATAAATCAAATCAAAATCAAATCGTCAAGCTGGACTGTTCACAGATTTGTAAATTTATTAGTCACAAACAGTCTTGTAAATAGCATAGTGTCCATGTTGCTCAGGAGAAACACTCTCATCTCTGGGTCACAGTCCAGGAACTAGCAAATGTTATCAAGGCTGACTTTTCCGTGCAGCGCTGAGGGAGTGCTGCACCATTGGAGGTGTTGCCTTTCAGATTAGCGATTAAACTGAAGTCCCATCTTCCCTCGAGGGTGGATGTAAAAGATCCTGAGACACAAGTCAAAGAAGAATAGTGGAGTTCTCCTAATGTCCCTGCAACCAACATCTAAAGCTGATCTATTTCTTTCATTATTTTTTGTGAGAGCTCGCTGTGTGCAAATTGGCCATTGCTTTTCCTATATTGTATCGGTGACGACACTTTAAAAGTACTTGTGTGGTTGCAAAGCACTTTGGAGCATCCTGAGATGCCATAAAAATACAAGTCTTTCTTTTCCTTCTTTATAAGTAACAGGGATGGGGAAAACTGGAAAAAGAAGTAGCTCCTGTGATACCATTTCATTATTGTTTCAAACAGGTTATTTGGATGCAGAATATCATCTGAGTGGGGGTTGGTTTAGCTTAGTTGGCTGGATCGTTCGATCATGATGCAGAACAATGCCAACAGCGTGAGTTCAATTCCCACACCGGTTGAGGTTATTCATGAAGGCCCCGCTTGCCCATCACCTGAGGAATGGTGACCCTCAGGTTAAATCGCCACCAGCCAGCTCTCCCCTGGGGGAGAGCAGCCTCTGGTCATCTGTGCACTTTGACGACTTTACCTATTATCTGCGCATCACATCAGGAATACAACTAGAGCAGAAATGTCAGTGTAATATAGTGATAATTGCTGGTCCTTGTAACACTGTCACACAATATAATCTGAGCAATGCAACTGAAAACTAAACATTCAAAACTAATAGCCAGCTGCAATTGAACTGATAAGGCAGCAACTATGACCAGTGAAAATCAGAGGATAAGCATTCCATTTCAATCAACTTTAATTGTTCAATTTGCTTTAGTACAACATTGTTGTTCCCTTGTTGGTGTTCACAGTCTGCATTCTCCACTTAACACTCATTCCTCTAAAATATATATCATTACTTCTCTTGTGAGATAGTAAACCGTTTCATAAATTATTTATTAAAAAATTAATTCATGTAAATATGTAGTTAAAAGGGACACATCTTTTGTGTCAACCCTTTGGAAATCAGTTATTACGTTATCATAAATCTGCAAATATCCAAAGTTTTTACAAACTCAATATAAGCAGAAATCATTCATGGAATAGACAAGGCTCACAACTAAAGCTAAAAGCACTGAGACAGAAGATAAGCCAAAATCTACATGGAAGCTTACGATAAAACCATAAGACATAGGAGCAGAATTAGGCCTCTTGGCCCATCATATCTGCTCTGCCATTTAATCATGGCTGATATTTTTCTCATCCCCATTCTCCTGCCTTTTCTCTGTAACCCCTGAATCCCTTATTAATCAAGAACCTATCTATCTCTGTCTTAAAGACACTCAATGACCTGGCCTCCACTGCCTTCTGGGGCAAAGAGTTCCACAGATTCACCACTCTCCGGCTGAAGAAATTCCTCCTCATCTTTGTTTTAAAGGATCGTCCCTTTAGCCTGAGGTTGTGCCCTCTGGTTCTAGTCTTTCCTACTCGTGGAAACATCCTCTCTACGTCCACTCTATCCAGGCCTCGCAGTAACCTGTAAGTTTCACTAAGATCCCCCCTCATCCTTTTAAACTCCAACGAATACAGACTGTTCCTCTTACGACAAGATCTTCATTCCAGGGATCATTCTTGTGAACCTCCTCTGGACCCTTTCCAAGGTCAGCACCTCCTTCCTCAGATACGGGGCCCAAAACTGCTCATAATATACTGTGCCCCGCACCCCATGCCACACTGGAATGTCAGCATACTGGGCATTTAAATCTCTGGGGCGGAACTTGAACAGAAAACCTGTTGACTCAGAAGCGTAAGTGCTACCCAACTAGAGGGGTAATGTGGAGGACAGAGAGATAAGGGCCGGAATTTTCCATCTGTTCATGCCGGCGGGATTCTCTGGTCCTGTCACAGTGAACGGAGATTTTGCTGAGCACCAAATTCTCCGTCCTCGCTCGCAGCGGCGGTGGGGCGTGAACGACCAGAAAACGCCCCCCAAGGAGAGCAAGATTAGGAACGGAAGGGAGGGGACGGGAAGGCTAGTGAAGGGAGAGTGAAGACAGCTGGAGGAAGAGAAACAGTCAGGAGGAAGCGGAGTGGGAGAGAAAGAGGAATAGAAAAGATGGAAGGATAAAGAGAGGGAGAGGGAAGCTACAAAGGTGAGCAACATTTGTAAAACAGACCTGACTAGGAGAAAGGGTGAGCAGAACTTTGAAACACTGAAGCCACATTTCATTAGTCAGTTGATAGGCTGTGCGGTGGTGCAGAAAAATAGGTTTAGCTTTGTACCAATTTAACATTCTCAGTCACACAGCAATGAGCAGCTCCACTCTCCATCACAGGGAAAGAAAAAGGAAATAGAATCTGAGTAGAAGGCACCCCAGGCCGTTTGCACTCGTTTTATTTGTACCAACTGCAAAGATGCATTGGCAGATACCTAGGGGCATGTTATTTATATGTCCTGCACGCGGTATAAAGGGTGGACTGAAGAGGGAACGGGGGAAAAAGACTCGCTTCATGAAAAGTACTCTGGAATACTAAATGATGCTGTCTCACATTGTTAATTTATTGGAAAGAGAAGGATGTACATTTAACAGGAACAGGTTATTTCAATGTCTTTAATGATGCAACAATGCTAGATAGAGGCCGCGATCTTACCACCCATTCACGCCACGCTCCCGCAGCAGCCAAGTCGCACATTTTGGCGACAAGCCAAATTTCCGTTCGCTGCAGTGGGATGGGAAAATCCCGCCGACGTGAAGGGTCGGAAAATCCCAGCCAGAGTACTGTGCAGCCAAGAAGCATGATTAAACCGTTACAGCGTCAGGCACACCGCTTTAACCAATTCAATCCTTAGTTAATACAACTTAAATTATTCACTCATGCTCATTATATTGTATCTTGTTGAAATTAAACATTGTAGTTATGATTTTTTAAAAACCACTTTACTTCACTATCTGTGGAGATAAATATTCACACAAGCTTTCAAACAATTAAGACAGATCTGCTGCAATATTTTCAAATTGCATAACTGACTTGTAAGATGCTGCTATTGATAACACAAATTTTGGAGCAATTCTATTAAGATATACAAATCAGTAATATTGGTTGGGTCACTCGTTTCGTTCCTACTACAAACATTAACCTAATTGATCTATAATTTCTAGACTCATATTTCACTTGTATTTTTAATACTGGGGGTAGCATGTACTGAACGTCTGGTTCGGTACAGTTTCTGTGCTTAGTAATAAATGTTAGCTTGACCATTAATTATTTCAGCTTTCAATGCCCCACTGAATACTGTAATCGTATGCAACTTGCTGACAAGAATACTGTCACATCTTTTTCAAAGCCTTAAACAATCTAATAGACAAGCAGATGTAGAGATGGCTTTGCAGGCCAAGTGATCAGGCCAGAACCTGTGGAATGGAAGTGCGGGAAGCCGGGCCAATCGGGAGCAAGGGCGTGCTTCCTGGTGACGGGAGGAGTTCAGTTGGAGCCAGCGAGGAGGAGAGGGCAGACCTGTGCGATGTTTCTGTCAAATCCCGAGGGGGGAATTTTCCCATCCCACACTACACGGGAATCGTAGCGGGCGAGGGAGGGGCAGACCAGACATCGGTCTGTTGACCTCGGACGGGATTTTCCAGTCTCGGGACGAGCGCAGCTAGAAAATCCCGCTCTTGAAATGTAAATGCTCATCATAGTTTAATAAACCCTTTTTGTTGCCACATTGGGGGGAATTTTACCATTTTGAGTCTAAGTGCCGGATCTGGGCATCAATTAGATCCGCGCCTGGAATCCTCTTTCCAGCACGCCCATACGCGTTTTGCCGGCTCTGGTCCGATTCGCGCTGTGGGCGGGGCTTAGCGCTGACGGACCGATCAGAGCTCTGAACTGCGCATGCGCAATTCGAAAAAAATCTGACAGAGCGCGCCCGGGCGTGAAAACAAAGCAGAAAGCAGAGAGAGCGGCTCTCTGACGTTCATCCTCTGGTCGGGGCGGGAGGGGGGTGGGAGGGGAGCCATCTCTCCCGCTCTCTCGCACCTGCAGGGAAGAGTAATCTGTGGCAGGTAGTGTAGCAGTGATGGTGCCAGGAGGGATCGGCCGCAGACAGGCAGCGGAACCCCCCCGACCAGAGGATGAGACGTCACACCCCCTCTCCCCCTCCCGCCCCGACCAGAGGATGACCTGGGTCAGAGAGCCGTTGCAGGCTCTGACCCCGCTATTCGGAGGCTGCAGCGGCGACTTCAGACTTTTATTTTGCAGGTTGGTAACAGCGCGGACGCGGATCGGGCCAGAAGACGGTAAAGTGGGATTTGGCGGTAGGGTTGGGCGCGCAGTTCATTAAGTCGATTTAAATGCATGCTAATGCATTTAAATCGTCAGGCCGCCTGATTCGGGCACGGGCCGGACCCATGCCCGAATCGGGTGTCGGTAAAGCCGCGATCTGCTCGGAATCGGGTGCAGATCGCGGTATAGGCCCGATGCCCAACTTTACCGCGATTTTGCGCCCGAAAACGGGCACGAAGATTTGGTAAAATCAGGCCCATTGAGTCGCCTCCAGTTATTACAGAAGTCATACTGACCTTTCTTAAATGTGGAGTCAGCTGTTAGTTACTGATCAATGCCACATGGAATCGAGCAGGGGGTAGAGGCAGTGGATGGTGTTGGTGGACTATCGCTCACTTTCATGTCCCATCTGGTTAATTTTGTTCGAATTGTTGTGGGGTGTTAGTTACATCTCAGTAGGTTTGATGAAGTCTTTGTAATCTTTATCAGGTTATCTGTAAGCCTTTATTAACTACCAGAAACATTTACAAATAGTAAGAAGTCTCACAACGCCAGGTTAAAGTCCAACGGGTTTATTTGGAATCACGAGCTTTCGTCAGTGAGTGTTTCCAAATATACAGTAAAGGCCACAAGCTGGGAGCTGTCCCAATGTTTAGGTCTCCACGTGGCTCTGTCTAAAAGCAAAATGACCCCTCATTCTGCACACATCCTCTTTTACATCACTGCGTGGGCGCTACTGTATTCAGTCCAACGTTAACCCTATTTGTATCAGACCTTTATACTACACCAACCCCAGTCCCATTTCTCTTCCAGGAATACCTTCCTTGAAGAACCACTGCTCTTCTCTCTGACATAATTTCTATTTTTCTCTTTCCAACTGTACATTTCTACCTTGCTTCAGTTCTGCAGAAGGATCATTCAGATCTGAAATGTTAACTCTGTTTCTCTCTCCAGACCTGCCGAGTTTATCCAGCATCTGGTGTTAGACTAGTTTGCTTCATGTTATTACTCCATTCTCAGTATTACGACTACTATATTATCATGACCCATCTCCCCCCTTCAATTCAAAGGCTCCGGACACCTGAAGGCTTTGAAGGGGATAGACTCTGTCGCTTCTGCCGACTCTAGCTGTGCATTTGGAGGTTGTTCTGGCATCTCGGGATGTTTCCATCCTTTTCTACCATTCCGTTGTTCAGCTGTTCAGTGGTTGTTACCTTAACCCAATTAGACCATAAGACATAGGAGCAGAATTAGGCCACTCGGCCCATCGAGTCTGCTCTGCCATTCAATCATGGCTGATATTTTTCTCATCTCCATTCTCCTGCCTTTTCCCCATAACCCCTGATCCCCTTATTAATCAAGAACCTATCCATCTCTGTCTTAAAGACACTCAATGACCTGGCCTCCACAGCCTTCTCTGGCAAAGCGTTCCACAGATTCACCACTCTCTGGCTGAAGAAATTCCTCCTCATCTTTGTTTTAAAGGATTTGTTTTCGCCTGAGGTTGTGCCCTCTGGTTTTAGTTTTTCCCACTAGTGGAAACATCCTCTCCATGTCCACTCTATCCAGGCCTCGCAGTATCTTGTGAGGTGGGTGAACACTGTGCTGGTCTTCTTGGTGCTTCTTTCAATTCCTCCATTGCCGTATATGTCGTTGTGATATAAGTTTACGTTTAAAACATGGTACCCTCGTTCTCACTTGTTTCACCATTTTACCCACGTTTCTGAGTACTTTCTTCTTTTCTGCTTATTGTTTGAGCTCATGAATGTTTTCCTTCAGCTCACCAGTTACTCCGGTGAGTGGAACTGCCTTTGTTTCAGTCTTATCTGTGGAACCCCCAGTCTGACAGCTTCCCCTGGACATTCAGTTCTTTTTCAATGTTTCCAGCCTGGTCACTGACTGCTGTTTAGACTCTTCAAATTCATTCGTTAGATCCTCAATGCATTTCTTAGAATTCTCCTTGATTGCTTTCAAAATCTGCTTTCAATGCTCTTCCATACCCCACATCTCATCCATCATGCTGTTGGGATTGGATCGGAGTTCAGTTTTGGTTTCCAATTCTGCATTCAAACAACTGCTCTGATTCATCGGCAATTCCTTCTGTTGCCGGCATTGTTCCTGACGCTTAATAGGTTTCTGATGTTTGATGCTCATCGGGTTTCAACTGAAGATTTTACCTTTGTTGAATGTGCTTTAATAAGTTCCTTATTTAAGCTTCCAAGTGTTCTACTATCTCTGAGCGACAGTCCAGTGTTCTCATCCAATCTCATTTTCCCATAACGAGCTCAAGCTTTTGCGTGTGGGAGTTTATTCTCCGATGACTAGTTTTTCTTTAGCAGAATATAAAGTCTATTCCTCAAGCTTATTCTGTAATTTTACCTGTGCCAGTTGTTTTTGAGAGACTTCACACTCTTTCATGAGAACTTCTACCTTTGCTCATTATTCTAGGTTCTTGATTTTCATTGCTTCATACACACACATATAGTTGTAAATATGTTTTTCCAAGTTATCTTCCAAATGTCCAACCCTTTTCTTCAGCGCTTGCAATCTTTCTAGCACCACTTGACCTCCCCCCAGAATATAGAACATTCTTGTGTCTTCTCTGCTAAATGGTTCTTCAGTTCTTTCAGAGTGTCAGTAAATACATTTTGTTTCACTTAACAATTTTCCAGCGGAACAAACTTTGACCCGAGAGATCTTTGTAGCATGTAAAGATCATTGCACTTTCTTTGTGCAGCATAATTATTTTGTCTTTAGTTTTCTTGCAGTCTCATCGAGGTTATTCTGCTGTTCAATGTAGTCTTTACTCCTTCGTTCCGCTGAAAGCTTATGTACTGTTTCTGAATTTGATCTTGAAGGATAATCAGCTGTTCTCTCAACTGTTGATTTTCTTGTTCAGCTCCTGTCTTCTCACCCTGCACTTCAGTGTATTGCTTTGTCTCTACTGATAGCTCCAATGCAGCATTATTCAAAGTAGCATTCAACTTTTTTTAACTCCTGGTGTTCTTCCAGGGGCATGTATTGGTTCTTCAAAGAGTCTTTCAAGCAACAAGTTGTCTCCATGCTTAGATCTGCACTGGCTCTGTCCAACACCACACTGACCCCGAGGGTGTGGGTCACATGTTTTCCTACATCACTGTGTGGCCGGTGGTGTACTCAGTCCTACATTAACCCTATATGTGCCAGATCTTGAGACAACAAGAATAAGATGGTCATTAACGTTTACTCGTAAAAAGCCTTTGTGTCATCAATTAAATTCTTCCTTTATCATTTTCAATGGAGACTTGAGTTTGTTTTGTTCACAAATGATGTTGAATACAAGAGTAAAAAAACAAGGCAGCCTGACTGGGCATCATCACAAAAGTATTCAGAGTATGGTAGTGATTATCATACAAATAATATGTAGCTAATTCTATTCGTGTCAGAACTGCCAAGACTACAGCAGTCATTTTGAATAGCAGAGGAAATTAAGGACTTTCCTGTTTGTGTTGACCATTGTGGTTTGAACATTTCACTGTTGCCCGAGTTAATGTGACCTGTCGCGTGATGGGGTTATTTTGCTGCTGTGAGCATCTGGAGTAAGAGACTAATAATCCTGGCGTTGTCTCTAATTGTCTCTTGAGTTTTTATTAACTGTTTCAACCATGAGTGATTGCAAACCGCAACGGGCCCAACTGAACTTATTCAACTCAGTTGGACGTGGATCAGATTCCAGAGGGAAAATTTGGAACCTTCTCCTCCACAATAAATGTGAATGCCAATACATGAGTGAATCATGTGTTCTCTTGTACTAACCATTACTTAGCAATGTCACTGCACGCGATCGAAGTTCAATGGGCCAAGGTCAGATCCGTACCACTGATCATTACTGTGGTTTATTTCTCAATTCAACAAAGAGAAATCTGTGCAATTAACACTGCTGTCAGTTCATGCATTCCACATAGAACAGCCTGCATTTGACGTAATAGCTTCAATTTTCTCTCCATCTTTTATAATGTTTAATTCTCCACCTGGATGGAATTTGTGCTCTTGCGCCAATAAAAGATGCAGTCTACTTCCAATTATTGCGTGCGACATACACTGAGTAAGTATCACTTGGCATCAGTTCTGTCCCTTATCATTTTATACTGCCTAATCATCAAATGAATTACATTAGCAAACCCCTGTTACTTTCCCCTCATGGTGCTTTTGATCCTTGGAGCTAGTTATAATGTGTGTGAGGTGTTATGCCACATCCCCATTCCCCCGCCAGCAATATTGACACTGGCAGATGAAACTATCTGACACTGCACCATTGATATTTTCCAGAACCTGTGCGGTCCTATCAAGGGACGTTATGATATGTGGAGGCAAACATATACGTACAGAAGGTGCACCAAACGTAAGGATAAAGGTGCATAAAGAAACACAGGTGCAAAGATCTTTCCCTCACCAAATACTATAGATATTAAACTTCAAAACGTACCAATGCTGAAACCTACTTACTATAAACACTGGAGTACTTGACAGCACAGCGCCCAGAGACTCATTAAATATACTGAAGACTCAGCCACTCTTGCTGCTGAGACTATCATATCCAGTCTATTTTTAGTTCCACCACAGAACAGAGTCATTCTTTTCTTCTTTCATTCCATCAAATGCTGGCCCTCACAAACTCACAAGATCTTGAAATATGAAAATCCACTTATCTCCGACCAAAGCACTTGAATTCAACCAAACCTATCTTCAGGCTCATGAATGACATTTTTGGGAACAGTTTCTAATTAAAAGGAATATGGCTGTAATTAATACTCCACAACATTTCTCATTACAGCTTTCAGGGTCCTTATAAGCAAACCAGCCATGAAAAAAACAATATCAACAAAACCCAATGTGTGACACTGAAAATTCATGTACATGAATATTTAATTCTCTTCTTTATGGGGTAATCTTGATTACGAACCTATTGTTAATGAAGTTCATTGCGTATCATTTATTAAAATGAAAGGACTGTATTTGGTCGCAGAAAACATTATTTAATGTTAATTAGATTTTACCGAAATCGGCAGTATTAAAGAACAGCAATGATGAATAATCATCAGTGTCTTTTATAAAGGAGTAAACAATCAATTCCTGAATGACTTTGAGAAAGGATAATTGCAATTTTATCTTTGTAAATTTGAGGTGGAATTTCCACATAATTCACAAGACACAGATCTACAAAAATATACATACTTTGCTTATTTTTTTAATAAGAAACTCCAGTACGAATAGTGTAAAACCTTTCTTTTATAAAGGTGCTTCTTATACTTGGATATAGTTTACAATATACACTCTTGCATGCCATATGTATCATTTATATATATATATATATATATATACACGTGCCATTGTTTAAGGTTACTTAATCACAGGGGCTGAAATGTGGATCTCATACAGTGACTGCTTGTGCCAATCTTACAGGAGAGTTCATTGAACAATGATCAAGATAGGTGACAACTGAGAGACAGTTGATGACAGCGGTGACCTCTGGAGCCCGATTCTTTCAAAGGGCATTGGAAAAAGCAAACAGAAATGAACAGCTCAGCCGGCTGAGAGAAGAGAACCCAGAGAAAATAGAGGCCAGCCTCGGGTCACTGTCTGTGTGGAGTTTGCACGTTCTCCCCGTGTCTGCGTGGATTTCCTCCGGGTGCTCCGGTTTCCTTCCACAGTCCATAGATGTGCGGGTTAGGGGGATTGGCCGTGCTGAATTGCCCCTTAGTGTCAGGGGGTCTAGCAGGGTAAATACATGGGAGTTACAGGGATAGGGCCTGGATGGGATTGTTGTCAGTGCAGGCTCGATGGCTGAATGGCCTCCTTCTGCACTGTAGGGAGTCAATGATTCTATTCTATGAAATTGAGAGAGCTCAGAAACGTGTGGAGAAAACCACAACAGCAACGTGTGAACGTTGAAATGCAGAATAGACCTTACTAAAGGCACAAGATAGAATGTTCTTCCTTCCCTTTCTGCTGCCATCAGAATTTTGAATGGGCCTACCATATATTAAGTTGACCTTTCTCTGCACCCTAGCTCTGACTGTAACACTAAACTTTGCATCCTCTCCTTTCCTTCTCTCCTATGTACTCTACGAGCGATATGCTTTGTCTGTATAGCACAAGAAACAATGCTTTTCACTGTATCCCAATACATGGTGACAATATTAAATCAAGTCAAATCAAATAATGTTAAGATAATGTAGAGCCAAAGAATGCACAGCCACGGGCCAATGTTTGTCTAATTGTATTCATTCTGGAGTGCCAATATAACACATTGGGCTGTATCACTTTAATGTGCGATCAACAGAGCTTCGAGTTACATTGAGACAGCATGGCAATGCGGAACTTTAAAACAATGCCCAGAATGGCCACACTGATCCCTGTTACCGCTGTGTGAAACCGGGGGGGAAAAACAAATGGGCAGTCAGTCGGCTCACAACCCCACCCACACAGCATGCTGTCCTCACGCATCTCAGACTGAAATGGAAGCTGATCACTTGATCTACAATATAAAGTGGACAGATCCACAGCACAATAATGAAGAAAGCACACAGGAGAAACTGAGGTACAGAAATAAAAAATCAGTATAATTTACAGCAAGTGTCCGTTCAATAAATATGTTTGAAATGCAAGACATTTATTGCATTATTGATGGAGTTCATTGATTTAGTATCTAGTTAATATTTGATCATCACAAAATCCCAAACATTTGAAGAAAAGATGAAATACTTTTTTTAAAAATTGATTCTTTAAAATAAAACACTTTGCAGAAACAGTATTTGCCAAATGGGGAATGAATGCAGTGATGAGAATGGTGTGTTCAAATAACAGTGCCCTTCTATGGTCTCACACTTCTGTACCCATTGCAGTGGATATCACACTCTGGAGAGAGAGCACAGAGGAAGATAAGCTTACACTGCAGTCAACCTCTTGGCAAGCTGTTTCAATTCCACCAGTCTCATTGGGAATTTGCTTATTCTGGCTCTTAAGTACCAGGTTGGCTCAGATGCTAGCACTCTCGCCTCTGAGTCAGAAGGTTGCCGTTTTAAGTCCCCATTCAACGCATAATTTAGGTTGACACTTCAGCGTTGTATCAAGAGAGTTCTCCATTGCTGAAATGCGCTTCCTTTCAGATGAAGCATTAAAGCAACCCCCAAAAGCCTGTTTGAGTGAACATAAAATATCTTATGGCCATATTCAAAGAGAAACAGCGGTTCGATTTTTTTTCCGCTTCTACCCACCAGCAAATAAAAAACCCAGACTGACTCTTAATCATCTCGTCTACAATTTCCAGCACTCGCCACATCGGAGAGTGGCAGGAGCAAACAGAATATGCAAGTCCAGAATAATACATAACTTGTCAAACCCCTATTCTAAAGTTTGTACAGAGGAAATGTCACAAAGTAAGCCACCCTGCATAAAGCAGTCATTTACAGCATTGATAAAACCTAAAAGGGGATGAAATGGAAAAAGAGGCTTGGTGCATTAATCACACACTGTTCCAGATTTTAAATCCTAACTTAATCTCTGCTCAACCCTTCAAATGATCTGTATCATGTCAGAAGGCTCCAGTTTCACCCTGGTAGCTCCTTGAGAATCCTAAGATCCATCTATTGGTACAAAAACATTGCTGTGCTATTTAATTTCCTCTAAGGCCCTACAGATTTTTAAAATACTTTCTGCAAGTTTTAATTCAAATAAAGAAGCCTTGAACTTTCTAGAATCCCTACAGTGCAGAAGGAGGCTATTCAGCCCATCAAATCTGCACCGACTCCACAATCCCACCCAGGCCCTATCCCCGCAACCATACATATTTACTAGACTAATCCCCTGACACTTGGGTCAATTTAACATGGCCAATCAACCTAACCCGCACATCTTTGGACTGTGGGAGGAAACCAGAGGACCCAGAGGAAACCCACGCAGACACGGGGAGAATGTGCAAACTCTACACAGACAGTGACCAAAGGCCAGAGCTGAACCCGGGTCCCTGGCGTTGTGAGGCAGCAGTGCTAACCACTGTGCCACCGTTTCTATGATATTGTAATTTATCATAGAAACCCCCATCCTAACACAGGTGGGAAGAAAATATATATAAAATAATGGCAGTGGGACAGATAGACAGGGGAAGAATTGAAAACATGTCTGTAAGCAGCTCGATAGAAAGTTAATACTGCATGACAAGATTTCACTCACTGTATTACCGCTATCAGGGTCACACAACATACCAATTCAATCTAAAAGCTTTTTGCAGCCTTTTCATTAAGCACGCAACGTCAGAGTACAATCAAATGATCTAATTATGAACGCCATTTCCCATGAGTAAAAGGCCAATCATTTACTAGTGATTAAGTCATGAATGAATTATATATGCCTGTCATATACCCTCCCTTGTCATGTACTCTGGTCAATAAGGCTTTTAAAGTTTTTTTTCCCCTGAGGCATTCATTCTTATTAAAATGGCGATGAACTAACAACGCAAATTACAAAGTCTACACATGCAGATTATAGTGGGATTTAGTTGGCTGGCATAATCAATTTTAAAAGCGTTTTAATATTACAAATAAGCCTGCTACATAAAATACATTCGAATGGACGAAACAAACTAAAGATGTCACTTATTACCAAATATCTAAAGATGTCAGAATTGATTCAGGAACAAATCAAATACTGGATCAGATTTGAGATTCTGACTCTGTTCTCGGCCTCACTTTACCTGAAGCCGTTCTTCACAAACATCCTCAGCGCACTGTGGCACACCTTATACTGGTTTAGATCTTGAAGCAGCAACAATTCGCTGTCTTTAAGCAAGAGTTAGTTTCGAGGAGTTTGACAAGGAGGAATTGGATACCAAGCAACAATTGGGACAAATGTGAGAGCAGTGAAAGCCAAGAGGTTCTTATCATAGCAGAGTGACCCACCCTAGAAGATGGATTTAGGAAGAGTTGCTCAATGCATGAAGGAGTCACGGTTGAAGGTTCTGCAGCAATGCTTATTCCTAGTCAACAGGCAGCTCCAGAGAAACACAGCATCATTTTCCTTTTCTCTATTCACTTTTACGGATGTGGCCCAGCATTTATTGCCCATCCCTAACTCTCCTCCATTCCAGGGGGCATTTGAGAATCAACCACATAGCTGTGGATCTGTAGGCCAGACCTACAGATTTCCTTCCCTAAAGGACATTGGTGAACCAGGTGGGTTTTTTTTTACAACAATCGACAATGTTAGATTTTTTAATTCCTGATTTTTATTGAACTCAAATTTAAATTCCATCTGCCATGGTGGAATTTGAACCCGGGTCTCTGGGTCTTGTCCCGGATCTCTAGGTTATGAGTCCAGTGATAATACCACTACGCTACTGCCTCCCCATTCCACTATTACAAATCACAACTCATTCATTCCTACTGTACACCTTCCCGATGCATCAAACTCACTCACGTAGAATTTTAATGAACCTGCCCTTCCAATCTAATTCTTCTCAGTTTCATGATCAAACAAGTATTTCACAATGATTTTTTTTCTAACCCTATCAGGAGGTAATTTGTTGCAATAAGATGCAACACAAGCTAGATCTTACTCCTGGAAGCAGAAACAACCTCCTTGGAAACATTCACTGCAGAATCCCCATATTAAACTCTACAGCTGAGCTTATATCTGCTTTAGTAAGAGTTCTTGTCCACATGTTCTTTTTTGATCTCCAAGATTAAAGTTGGCAGTGTCAGATACCATTGTGTCATTGTGTTCCAGGAGGTGCACTCCTTTGTGTATAAGTGTCGTGAAGTGCCTTGCTAGACACACTGCTGAGTTTCAACATTGAATTGTGCAGTCGGCTGTGTGCACTTTCATAGACAGACTCCCTCTAGTCTGTCGAGTCTGAAGAAAATCTGCTAAGAGGAGAAAGTAAAGGAGGAAGTGTCTCATAAGGGAATAACAACGTGGTTAATAATATGCAGTAACAATCCAGGGAGCTTTATAATATTTTGTCAGTGAAGGATTTCATACCGGGACAACATGATGTCTTCCCGAGAATAGCTTTAAAAAGCTAGGAACGTTCAAAGCTGAATGCAAATATCACACAGAAACTAACTGACTTCGAATGAAATCTACTGAAAAGGTGAAAATGAATAATAGGGGCTGCCTGGCACAGCAACAATTTCCGTAACACAGCAAGGTTCCCATGTGTTAAGAGGAGAAGTGTTAAACAGAATGCAGCTGGTGCCCCAGAGGAATAGGGGACAAAGGGAGGGTAAGTAATGCTGGGACATTCTCAAACACTGTCTCGTGTCTAGAGGGAATAGATGCTCTTGCTAAGGGCAGCAGTAAAGGATTGCAGAAAATTGGAATAATTACAGTACTATAAAATAAAATACTAATGTGTCCTTTTGCTAACATCACTAGAGAATTCAGAAGTCCTGCTTGCATGCATGCAAGATCATCCAAGCAAAGATTTCTGCAGTTGTCAACAAATCATGCTGTTATTAATTTAAATAACCAACAGGAAGACCTTACTACTGAAATACAGAGGTGGAGGTAATACAGAAAGGCTGGTGAGGCAAGAATGCTTCCCAGAATAAGGCTATTTCACATTGTTGTCAATGCTGGAGGAACCAGTTCACAAGCAAAGATCTGTGGTCCCCAGCAACATTGTTCCTTTTTTACATTACATATTTGTGCACAGAGTCCCTTTTACATGAGGACTGTGCTTCTCACCCATCTCTAGTTCCCAAGCAATAGTGTTAGAAATAATAGCTAATGTCATTGAAGTTTTAGCCACCAACTCCAGCCCTCTCTCCCTGCCAACTGTCCAGGGTTGAACATTTGCAACTTCATTGTTGTGTTTTGCCGTAAGCTGATCTTCCGACCACATAGCCACTCTGCACTCTTCTAATTCTGACTTCTTGCACGACCCCTGGTTTTATGCGCTCGAGCATTGGTGACTGTCCGAAAGACATGCTGCTTAGGTGTATTGGCCATGCTAAAACATTTTCCCTCAGTGTACCCTAACAGGCATTATAATGTGACGACTAGGGGATTTTCACCGTAACTTCATTGCAGTGTTGATGTAAGCCTACTTGTGACACGAATAAACAAACTTAAAACTAAACTTATACTTCAACTGCCTGGGTCCAAAATTCAGGAAATTCCTCCCTATCTCGCTATACCTCTTTCTCTTTCTTTAAGACTCTCCTTAATATCTACCTCTTTGATCGACTTTTGATCAACTATCCTAATATATTAAATGGTTCAGTGTACCATTTTATTTGATAAAGTCTCCATGAAGTGCCGTGGGATATTTTGCAATGTTAAAGGTGCTATATAAATGCAAGTTATTGTTGCTGCTGCTGTCAACACCACAAGAGCAATATAAAAGTGCCAACAGGTACCAATAAAAGGCTGCGTGTCACGTGTCCCTGACTAGAATGAGCTTCAACCGTTCTTTGTTATGATCACTAAACAGAATGGGATGCGACCTCACGACCTCATCCCGCCCACCGTTCGGCAAGGTAAAGTGGTACGAGGGAGAGAGGTGAAAAGTCAGAAACGCGCCCAGTTCCCCGCCTCTCTGACCGTACTGGCCATGTTTTGCCGGCGGAATTGGCTTCGCGCCCTTTCCGTTTTCAATATTAATGACATGATTTACATGTCATCAGTGAGTCCTGGGTGCTATCGTCCGGGCTCCTTGACCGAACCTGCTCGCTGGTTGAGCTTCTCACCAGCGAGAATCACAACTGGCCTCCACCAGTGGCGGGGTGGGAGGGGAGGGGGAGGTGGGATCGGAGAGAGAACTCTGCAGGGGTGGTGATTGGGGAAGGAAGATGTGTGACCCCCCCCCCCCCCCAGCGAGAATCGCATTCTGCCTCTTTTTTTGCACTGTGTCATAAAATTGTGACTTTCAACTTGCCAAAAATACCATTCTCTCCCGTTTTCTCAATTTTTTTTGTGAGATCGCACCCAACACCTCGTTATGGTAGAAATGTCTCCCATCTTCTCAGTGTAACCCCATTTCACACCATAAGCCATTAATGGAGCAGCAGAGAGTTACGATGTTGACTTCGGGTGAGGTACCTCCAAACCATCATGGGGTTGCCAGAGAATAAGCCACAAGAACAGAAGGGCCGCTGCAGCGACAGGTCAGCAGTCTGTCAAAGCCTGGACAGAACTCCATATGTTGCTTCCCTAGTACACAGGGCGCCATGGTGGCACAGTGATTAGCACTGCTGCCTCACAGCACCAGGTTCGATTCCCAGCTTGGGTGACTGTTTGTGCAGAGTCTGCACAAACAGTCTGCATGGGTTTCCTCCGGGTGCTCCGGTTTTCTCCCACAGTCCGAAAGACGTGCTGGTTAGGTGCATTGGCCATGCTAAATTCTCCCTCGGTCAACCCGAACAGGCACCGGAGTGTGGTGACTAGGGGGATTTTCACAGTAACTTCATTGCAATGTTAATGTAAGCTATTTGTGACACTAATAAATAAACTTTAAAAAACTGAACAGTGTTACCATCTGGAATTCCTTCATTATACAAGTAAATGCGGAAGAAACCATCATTTGCCAAAGCACAGAATAGGGGATGGGAAACCTGGTTTGTCCATTGCCTGTGTATTTTTCCCTGGGTCCTTCAATAGAGTCATGTTTGACAAATGAATGCGCTTGTTGTAAATGCATCTGCAGGTTAACTCTGACACAGATGATCTAATAAACCAAATAGAAAAACAGTCCCTTGGGGAGAAAAAAAATAGAAGGTGAAGAGAAAACATGGAAGGGAATGGGAGGTACAATAAAAGTTCTGAGTCTGCTGCTCCAAGAGCCAATACACGCTCACAGTTACATTTCAGGAAAGGGAAATGCTGCAACTGTTTTCACTAATCTGGTAACCGATCTTCAAAACGGCCTTTCAAATTCCAACTGGTGTGGCGCACTTCAATCATTCGGTTATCACAGAATTATCCCCGACTGCATGAACTGTCCTGTGGTCAATCAAAGCAGCTCCCAGGCAGATCCCCTTTCACTAGAAACACAGGGCAATCTTTCACAATCGCTTTACAAGAGCAGAAGATGGAGGAGGGGAGGAGAAGAAGCTTATTCATGTCACCCTCACAACTTTCTACGAAAACAGCTGAGGTTCCAGAGATTATCAAATTGGGGTAGGGTGGAGCGTGGTGGAATGGTACACTGGCTACTATTTGTATCTGGGCAGCAGCTCCCTAACGTTTCCTTGCAACAAAGTACTGCCACTGCTTGAATCTTTAACAGGCAATGTTAATTCTCCTTTTTATTTTTGACAAAAGAATACCTAGTGCAAAACCAAGTTGATTCCATTTCGTGCAAAGCTAAATGCTTCAGAGAACCCGGGAGAGGTCAATTAAGTAAGGTGTCAAGACCATTTTTGCACTGGGTGACATTAGAACAAGGTCACACGTCTTCCCCCAATAGTCCTCCTTTTAAACATAGATTGGAGATTACCAAGGACACCACAGACAATAGTTATTAACTGAGTCAGTGATGATGTACTGAGCCTGAATCTCAATGCAATAATTGATACAGTAATAGGATTAGAACCAGTTTCCTCCCACACTCCAAAGATGTGCTAGTTAGGGTTGATTGCCCACGGTAAATTGCGTCTTCATGTCAGGGAGATTAGTAGGGTAAATATGAGCGGTTATGGGGATAGGGCCAGGATGGGATTGTTGTTGGTGCAGACTCGATGGACCGAATGGCCTCTTTCCGCACTGTAGGGATTGTTTGGCTGGGATTTTCCATCCGTGCCCACCCCAAGACCAGAAAGTCCCACCCGAGGTCAACGGATTTTTGCATGCTCCTGACCCACCCACTCCAATTCCCGTGGCGGGTGGGATGGGAAAATTCCGCCCTATGATTCAATGTATGACTTCAGGCTTACAGCCAGCTCTGCCTAACAGAATGAAAGCTGCCTCTCTCTTTCTGTAAGGTCCATCTCTGATTGATAAGCAAGACAGGTTTGAAGTGATATCAATGGAATCCCAACTGAATGCAAATGCAGAGCGAAAAGCTATCTGCTTTTTGAAACTGCATGACTTGGTTTCAAGGATGGCACCTATAAGAGTACTTTTTAAAATCACACTGATAAGAGGAGGTTTGTTTGGGCTGAGATATAATGAAAGGGAGATTTCTTGCATCAAACCTGGCTTGTACCTAACCTGAAAGCGTACATTGCCATTGTCAACCAAAATAAATCATGCTCCATTCTATTGGCGCCAACAGTCTTCGCTTTAATACAACAAATATTCCCATCTTGCTTAAAATATTTCTCACTCATTCAGGTCAGATTTAATTTAATTTAAAACATAACAATAAATATATCACCAGCTTATCCATAATAAAAGGTTTGGATTGGCGATGGTCATGAATCTGTCTCATTTATTTTTAAGATGTGAGATGCCGGCGTTGGACTGGGGTAAACACAGCAAGAAGTCTAACAACACCAGGTTAAAGTCCAACAGGTTTATTTGGTAGCAAAACGCCACGAGCTTTTGGAGCGCTGCTCCTTCGTCAGGTGAGTGGGAAATCTGTTCACAAACAGGGCACATAAAGATTGAGTTTGTGTCTTTATATGCCCTGTTTGTGAACAGATCTCCCACTCACCTGACGAAGGAGCAGCGCTCCAAAAGCTCGTGGCTTTTGCTACCAAATAAACCTGTTGGACTTTAACCTGGTGTTGTGAGACTTCTTACTGTCATTTATTTTTAGACAGGGAAGATTGAGCAGGGCAGGTTCAAGTTTGAATGGGCCAGGGCACAGTGGATTTAAGCCTGGTGTGATCCAACGCCTAATGTTCAGAGGGCACAGTGCTGCTGAAGCCATTGTCTTTTTAGCCAAGGTTCTGTCTGCTGGTCACACTGACAGTGATGATTCCAAGATACTAACCAGTCCAGACCCACATCTGGAGCCGACGGCAGGACTTGCCTCATTCTGGGGAAATCCTGGCCCTAACACCAGTGGTGGGGAAGCTTTTGGAAGAAGACACTGAGGGACAGGATATATGTATATTTGGAAGAAAATGGACTAGTTAGTGACAGGCTGCATGGTTTTGTACCGGGAAGGTCATGTCTCACCAACTTGAGTTTTTGAAGAGGTGACAAGGATAATAACTGTTCTTGATTAAACCATCTTTGACCAATTAGGAATCTGCACAGAAATAATATTAGTTCCCAACATGGAGCTTTGTTCCACCACTTAATACGAGAGTATTGTGTTCCATTGTCTTCCCCTCAACATCTCATTTTTGGTTCTTGTTGACTTTCAGAATGGAAACAAGTACATGATGTGACTGCACCAGGATGTAATGATAGTTTTAACAAAAAACATTTAGTTTATCATGTGGTTGTATTGCTGGAAAGGCAGGATTGTTACATTATCACCGTATGTTATACAAAACAGTCACCATATATCAGAGAAAATTAAACAGTGAGTTGCGTATTGATATACACCAGACAGAGGACTGCATCATCATTGTACATTCAATAAATTGAGAATCCATCACACATGCAGCAATAATGGCAAGGATTTTCTTAAAACAAGGCAAGTCTTGCCGCTGGGCCCAGAGCCCACTCAGGTGGCCAGCAGGTCCATGGTGGCAATCCCCCCAGTGGTGGTCAATTAAGAGGTTGTCGCTGGGATCATTGTCCAATTATCAATGACAGCATGGCACTCCATGCATTTGGCCCAATCAGACGGCAGCTCTGCAGCTTCGAAGGCTGGGGGGGGCTAAAACAGGATTGACGCCAGGCATCAAAGCATTTCTGATGCATCCAACCAGAGCGGGCGGGGAACCTGATGATGATGCAGATGTGTTGATTTAAATGTCATTAGCGGGCTTGAAGCTTGATTCAATGCCCTCCGCCATTCACCCACCTCCCCAGCAGAAACTGCACCAGGTGGGCTTTGCTGCTGGGAATGCCCCTCTCCAGTCCTCTGACTGACAGGAGAGGTCACTTTCACTGGGATGGATGGGTCCTTTCACCACAGCTGTTCATGCAGCCCCATCTTTTTAACATTTCGTTTATACCACATTTCAGAGCCTTCCTAGAAAGCACAAATGCTTGGAAATTCTTTGAAGTCCTTTGCCTTTCTTTGAAAACTTTGCTTTCATTCAATTTCATAGTGCAGTCTAACAAGACATTCATAGAATAGAGAATCATAGAATCTCTACGGTGCAGAATTTGGCCCATCAAACCTGCACTGACAATCCTACCTAGGCTCTATCTCTGTAACCCCTGCTAATCCCCCTGACACTTAAGGGGCAATTTACCATGGCCAATCCACCTAACCTGCACATCGTTGGACTGTGGAAGGAAACCAGAGCACCCGGAGAAAACCCATGCAGACACGAGGAGAATGTGCAAATTCCACACAGACAGTGTTTCATTATTGCAATGTTTACACAAAAGAGGAACTGAGAGCACTTAGCTGCTTTTGAAGTTGCCTGCAGCTGTGAGCCAAAGATGCCTGAAATCATCGTGCCAAGAGTGATGTTCAGGTTACCCAGGGCTGGAAGGGGCAGTCTAACCATTAAACCCTCATCCTGGGGGAGAGTTCCAAAGGCCAATCCCTTTCCCTCAGCCCAAGCCCAGCCAACCCCCAGGGCCACTGGGGGACCCTCCCTCTGAAGCCTGGCAGCATCAGAGGGGTACGTGGGTGTGGTGGACTTCAGTTGTGCCTTTGTCCTGCCTGGACACATCCCCTGCTGGCTCGGCTCCTCCCCTTGTCACCTAGTATAAAGGTGGCTGTTTCCTCCCCCTGGTTCAGTTCGGGTCGGTTATCTGTTGGGATGTGCTCCTGGTTCTGTAATGAATAAAAGCCTACAGTTGTATTGGCACACAAGTAGTCTTTTGCCTAATTGATAGCGCATCAGTGGGCACTGCACTTACCTCCTTGACCCACCCCTCAGAATACAAGGTCAGGATGTCTGCTAGGGCGCATGGGACAAGTGCAAGGCTAGCACTGGGTGTCCTGAGGAGGGGACCAGAGTCATGAGGAGGAGACTCCAGAAGGGTTGGGCAGTGGTTGGGGCGGGGGGGGGGGGGGGGGGGGGGGGGGGGGGGGGGAGGAGTTAGTCAGGTCACCCACACGCATGCGTGCTGTCCAACAGCAAACAAGCTGGGCAAGGCTATTTGTGTCAATTTAATTTCCTAGGTAATCCTTGAAGGAGTACGACAAGTTGTTAATGAGTAGAATATTGCGCCTCACTGTAAATGATTAAACTTTATTGATTACATCTGTAACACTAAAGGATTCTATACTGTTGTCAGAAGAACTTTCCTTCCTTAATGCGTGCATCTGTCAAAAGCACTTCAAAGGTCCAGTCCATGTCTCGCTCATAGGAAGCTGAAAATTTATGCAGGATAATTCTGCACCAACTGCGTGTTGGTCATCCCAAAGGCAATCGCAGCCAGGGAACATCGCAGCCTCATTCTCTGCTTGCTGTGATAAGAATGATTCACAGATAGCCATGATGTCAGGATTATCACAACTCCAGCTCCAGAGAGTTAAAACAGACTTACTCAAGGGTCACAAGTGTTGTGTATTATAATTTTACGATCCTGGATCACAAATAAATTCCAGTTGTCAAAACAAAGAGCAATCCATATCAGAGTTCTGTCCCGAATCTAACACAAGAGGGGCCGCATCGACTCATGCCCGCTCTGCTGCAGCTCCAGAACTCGGAATCTGAACTTGCTGTAGCAATCGAACTGCATCCTCACACTGTTTCCCATTCCAACCGTGACTGCTTCGGAAAAAGATTTCCTTTGTCGTTGGCTGGCCTAATGGGCTTGAGGCTGGTGAACTTTGCATTTCACCCCCCAAGAGAAGCAAGGCAGCTGGGCTCAGCAAGTAACTTAATGAGGTTCGGGCAGACTACCTGTTTCACCTGCTGTCACTTCATAATCATGACACCTATTGTCACCAACCCTAATGAGGAGATCTGTGGAACTATTCGAAATGCATATGCAGTGACCTCCCTTGCTGCATTTAGACAGAAAATATTACATCCCAACATCAATTTATTTTTCTAATACAACAAAGAACAAAGAAAATTACAGCACAGGAACAGGTCCTTTGGCCCTCCAAGCCTGCACCGACCATGCTGCCCGACTTAACTAAAACCCCCTCCCCTTCCGGGGATCACATCCCCCTCTTCCCATCCTATTCATGTATTTGTCCAGCCTATTCCCATCCTATTCATGTATTTGTCCAGATGCCCCTTAAAAGTCACGATTGTATCCGCTTCCACTGCCTCCCCCAGCAGCGAGTTCCAGGCACCCACCACCCTCTGTGCAAAAATCTTAATATACTGAGGAAGGTGGAAGATGGTTAAAGGTTGGGAGTGGCATTAATATATGGGGCACAGTGGGGACTGGGAGTCCTCGATTTTGATCGCAGTGTGGAGAATATTTGACAGAGGGAAGGGAGACGCGAGGGGGAATATGTTCCTCAAAAGTTGATATAAGCAGAAGTGACCTTGGCGCGGTCTAATTTTCTTAAATACTTAGTCACAAATGGAAGGAAACCTCATCCTGTCTGGCCCATGACCCACACCAACTTAACTGCCCTCTGAAGTGACTTAGCAAGCCATTGATTGTATCGAATCTTTTCATGGCATATAGAGATGAGCAATAAATGCCCTCATCACATTAAAAGAGTGATTAAAAATTAGTTACTTGTAGACCAGGATCGAGAATGCAGTTGATGTTTATCAAGATTACATTGCAGCGTTTTTCAAAAAAAACTCTTCAACTGTGGCAACTGGAGACAAATTTTCCCGCTCCACCCACCACGAGAATTGTGGCGGGAGGGACACGGACCATGCAAAGGTCTGTTGACTCAAGCGGGATTTTCGGGTCTTGGGGTGAGCCCAGGCAGAAAATCCCACTCAAAAAATCAGGTGAAGTGAGAGCAGGAAGGTTAGAGGAAGAGGGGCAGGAGTGAGGATAGCATTCGGGGCTTGGACATTGGAAGAGAGAGGGGTCACAGTGGCAATGCGCTGGGAAAAAGGAAGGCTCGAACTGCATTAAATCTGGGGATGGCAGAGGAGGGAGAGAAGCTAGAGGAAGCAAGGATAAAAGCTAGAGCAGAGTTTGGGGTTGAGGATAAGAGAAAATAGATGGCATTTAGAAGGCTGAGGGGGGATCTTATAGAGACCTATAAGATAATGAAGGGGCTGGATAGGGTAGAGGTGGAGAGAAAGGAAGCTAGAACTAGAGGGCACAGCCTCAAAATAAAGGGGGGTCAGTTTAGGACAGAGTTGAGGAGGAACTTCTCTCAGAGGGTGCTGAATCTCTGGAATTCTCTGCCCACTGAAGTGGTGGAGGCTACCTCGTTGAATCTGTTTAAATCACGGATAGATGGATTCCTGATCGGTAAGGGAATTAGGGGTTATAGGGATCAGGCGGGTAAGTGGAACTGATCCACTTCAGATCAGCCATGATCTTATTGAATGGCGGGGCAGGCTCGAGGGGCTAGATGGCCTACTCCTGCGCCCATTTCTTATGTTCTTATGGTCAGAGATTGGGAGTGGGATTGTTATCTGGGTGCACAGGTGGGGGAACTCAGATGTCAGCCAAAAGACGGAATACAAGTGGTTTGCAAGGCCAGTTTTGAGGGCAGTTAGGAGTCAACCGTACCATTGTTGGTCTGGAGATACACATAGGCCAGATCAGCTTTAAAAAAAAACAGATTTTATTCCTTAAAGAACATGAGCGAATCAGATAAATTTTCACAACAATCAATTTGTTTCATGGTCACCAATGCTATCTATATGCAGTTAATTTATTTAACTTAAATTTGCCAGTGGTGGGATTTAAACTGGGTGGTTAGTCCAAGTATATGGATTACTCCTCCATGAACGTAACCACTATACTAATTACACTATCTTCATATAATTCAGCAAGGGTAATCATAATTCGAACCATTGTTCCCTGACACCTCATCAACCAACATTGCTTGTGTGTGCCTCCCCAAGAGCAATTATTATTTAAATGTTCATTATGATTTAGATCTTTATAACATGTTTTTACACAAGATATAATGGGAAGGCATGTTTGGTGAAACAGTACCTACAGGGCCCAGAAATAATGGTTGCCAAACCTCCCAGTTGTTCAAGTGTTTCGGAATAGGAAATGAATCTCCCTGGCGCTGCTGCAAACAGCTAGAAAGAACTGCAGCTTTTAAATTTCTTGAGGCAGCAGCACTTCCCCCTCTTCCTTCTGTTGAGACACCTGCCGATGGCTGCCCACCAACACCCTCACCAAGACTCACATGCTTGCCAATAAGTCTTCCCTTGGTACTAGCTGGTGGTCTCTGGCCACCAGGACTTCTACCCCTGCCCACCAGCCATCTGCTGCTTTCAGGGAGTGAGAAGAAGGGAGATGCCAGCAGGATAGGGACAGATTGAAGGGAAAGCAAGCAGTTGAAATGTGAACTGAAGACAAATTTGTGGGAGAAGTCAGCATGTGAAAAACGAATACTACTGTGAAGGGAGTCAGGTAGAGACGAGCGTCTGTGTTTGAAATGAGAATGAGGGTTGATTTAATAGTGCCCTTCGGATGTGTCCAGAGACCGGGAAGTAGGGAAACCCACTTTTTAAATCCTAAATTTAACGTGGAGAGAAGAATTTTCACAGTAACTTCATTGCAGTGTTAATGTAAGCCTACTTGTGACACTAATAAGCTAAACTAATTGTTTCTGTCACTAGCAGATCTGTTAAGCAAAAAGGAGTATGTCTCTTTGACACATGCAGTTTCTTAGAAAATTTAGTTTACTTAGATCATTCACTACACAAAAAGAAGCATACTCTTTTTTCATAGATGGAAGAGTTTGGGGATCAGCGCACCCAGGTTCAATTGAACCTCTAGCTACCGAGTGGGCAGTTGTACAACATATCTGTGACACAGTTGTGTTCTCCCCAGCAGTTGGAATCCAAATAGTGATAAACAGATGCCCTGTATATGAAGCTAAAAAGGACAAAGAGAAAAAAAATGGACCGTTTGATGTTACGTTTCTATTCTTTTCACACCCAACATCACTATGTAAACATTTAAACTGCCGTATGCATGCCAACTCTTAACACGACGGATAATACACAAACTAGAATTGCCGTGAACTTGATCTGCGCTCATCCTTTTAAAAGTCCCAAAAGTCAAAACCTCTGGGGACCATTTTAAAATTTAAAATAATAACAGTAAGCATACAGCAGGAAGCTGTGTCTGAGACCTAAACTCACTCAACTTTATAATCTTCGAGGCACGGTGCTCCTTGCCAGCACTTGCTAATAATGGACCTTTTCATGTGGGTGAATAAACTGCATCAGACAACCTTTACAAATGAAACTGGCAAGACCAAAGGAACGTTTATATGTGAGGGTTCATAAATTATTATTGCGGACTATGCAGACAGTATTCTCTCTTGTTGACCAGTTGAGTAATAAGTTCAGAATGATTCAATTTAATGTCTCTTCTAGTTAATTCCAGCACCTTGCCAAATAACCTACTGTATGTTTAAATGGTATCCTGCAAAGTTATTATTTTACAGACCTAAAATAAATAGGGTAGCTGAATGCTGCAACAGAGCTGTCATCATCCGCGACTGAACTATGTTAAGCTAGTGTAAAATTTATTACAGGCAGACTGCATGGATTTGCCAGTGTTAGATTCCAGCCTCCAGTGTCGTATTTGCTATAGCAAAGGGGTCATGTTCAGTTGCAGTACTGTATAAACAGGTACAAGTTGTAAACAATACCACCACAAACTCCACTGATCAAAAAGAAATCACTCAGCTCCACATTGTAGAAAATGTTAGGGTTCAACCCAGAATCATAGCTTCAGGTGAACATTTTATTTGAACCTTAAATAAACTTATTCCAGTTCCAACTTAGAAACGCAACCATTGAATTACTCTGAAGACAAGAGGTTGAGAGTTGGAACTAGAAATCCAATAATTTCATCAAAGTAAAAGATATTAAGCAAAATCCACTATCTAATAATGGAAACTTAAAGATGTACAAACTGGAAACAATGATTTTACACGACCAAATCAACAAACTCAACAAAGAGAACACAACTTTCCTCTATACCACAGCAATATTGGATCACAGTTCTGTCTTGATATCTTTTGATCTGTAGGTGTGCTGAAATTCTCTGGTGCACACACACAATGGATCGAACATACCATACTACATCAATAATTAACAATACGGCCTATCTACTTTAATTTAGGGAATTACTGCAATGTAAATTAAATACAGTTACTCACTAAGAGGAAACAGCAGAGGGACTAAAACATTGAAGAACAAAGCTCAATGCAATATAGAACATCATGCACCAGCACAAAACTCATTGGCCTGAATATTGCGCCCATCAGGCTCGCATTCAGTGGGAAGGGGGGGAGGGGGGAAAAGCGGGGGGAAAGGGGGGGAAGAAGAGAGCAGGCACCAAGAGATGGGACAGTGCATGCTGGCACTTCTAATGGGCCCACTCAAGACAGACAGCTGCAGCGGAGATGTCTCAGGGAGTTGCAGACCTTTACAAATTAAACATGATGAAGAAGCACAGCAATCTGTGTCTCGTCAGCACATTCAAACACCTGACAGCGGAACTCAGAAAACCTCAGTCACCAGGCACCATCTTTTTATTTCATCCCGCCCTGGATCGAGGTTGTAGCCATAGAGTGAAGGTCGCCTGGCCAAATGACCCACCCACCAACCATTAAAGTAAATGGGGCACATGAAATCGCTTCACACTGAGGTGGAGAGAAAGGAAGCTAGAACTAGAGGGCACAGCCTCAATGGTCCTAGCTGGCCGCTTAATTGTCAGCAGGCACACTTCTGACTCCCGTGCCCTCTTGCTGGGCCCTTATTTTACTACAGAGAAACCAAAGGTGCAAGCAACCACATTGCTGCACTGATAAATTAATTTAGGTACATTTTTCTGTACCAGGATCAACTAGCTATTTTCTATTATTAGAGAAATTTTATTCTCAAAGTACTCTCAAACAAAAAAAAGCACAATAAAGTGCCCAAATCTCCACAAGATGTATCACATCTCAAGGAGATTTAGAAAATCTTAAAATATGTTAGACATCAGAAATTGGGACCAATAACCATTATGGATCAGAAATAAGAAAAATAGAATGACTTCACGCTGCCTAATCAATAACTAGTAGGCACCAATAATCAAGCAGGAGAGGTCAATGATCCTAAAAATTGATTAAGTGACAACTTCTAAATTATAACCAGCGTCAACCACATCGAGTTAGGTCTTCCAAGCTTAAATTCAGATTAGGGCATCAGTCAGCCAGAGATATAGGCCCACACATCTCTCAGCTATCCAACATTATTGATCTTCATACTGACGAACAGAATAGCAGTTTGTGCAAGCTAAGCCAACACATTTCAGTAACAGCAACATCTGCACATTATTCGGGACTGCTAGCTGGTATTGAGTAGTTTTTGAATCAGGCTGAGGAACTTTGGTAGATTTTTAACATTGTCTTTTTAATCTATTTGCAGACTCAAGTCATTTCTTTTCCCCTCCTTTAGGCTTTTTGACTGACTTTTTTTTATTCATTCGTGGAGCGTGGGCATCGCTGGCTGGCCAGCATTTATTGCCCAACCCCAGTTGCCCTTGAAGGGCAATTGAGAGTCAACCACATTGCTGTGGCTTTGGAGTCACATGCACAAAGAACAAAGAAAGAGCAAAGGACAGTTCAGCACAGGAACAGGCCTTTGGCCCCCAAGTCTGCACCGATCATGTTGTCCTATCCAGACCAACTGCTTGTATCCCTCTTTTCCCCACCTGTTCATGTGTCTATCCAGATAAGTCCTAAATGTCACTAACGTGACCACTTCAACCACCTCACTTGGCAGTGCATTCCAGGCCCCCACCACCCTCTGTGTAAAAAACTTCCCCTGCACATCTTAACTGAACCTTTCCCCCCTTATCTTGAACTTGTTCCTCCTTGTAATTGTCATTTCTGCCCTGGGAAAAAGCTTCCAACTGTGTAGGCCAGACCAGGTAAGGACGGCAGATTTCTCTCCCTAAAGGACATTAGTGAACCAGATGGGTTTTTCCGACAATTGGTGATGGTTTCATGGTCATCAGCGGATTCTTAATTCCAAATTTTTTTATTGAATTCAAATTCTATCGCCTGCTGTGGCAGGATTTGAACCCGGGTCCCCAGAACATTAGCTAAGTTTCTGGATTAATAGTCTAGCAATAATACCACTAGACCATTGCCTCCCCTCAATGACATCCCCGACAGGAGCATCCTTGTGTAGTCTGGGGTAGCCACATTTTGAATAACTGGGGCTAAAGCATTTTATTTTCTCCTGATGATATAACCTCTGGGTCGCACAACTCTGGAGTGGCACTCATGTCAGCTCACAAAGCAATTTAACATTAAATTCTACACGTTAAAACATGAGAGCTGTTTTGTGCCTTTGTGATAACAACATTTTTCAAAGCATTGACCACAGCTTCAAACTTTGGTGACCTGAACTTCAGACAGCTTCTCCACCAAGGGAAACCTCACGCAAGCTGTACTTTTAGGTTCAATTCAATTAATGGGATTCTTTGTTCAGATGTCAGGTTTAGAGTTTTTTGTTGCCATTTCTAAGTCCTGTTTTCCTTGTCTTTGATCATGTTTGTTCTACCCACTCAATAACACCAAAAGTCACGAAAGTTGGAAATCCCAATAAACAAATTACATGTTGCCCAGCATGAGTAGAACAAGCGCGAGTAGAAAATGTACACCGTCTCCTGCGTTATTGCCAAAAGCATCTGAGTAGACGCAAACTGGTTCATATCTTCAACTCCCTCTGCTTCCAAAGTGGGGTCCTCTTGGCAATACCTTGAATGAGATGGATGAGCTTCTTAGCAACAGCAGAGTCAACGGGAAACACCTAATTGGAGTGCGTAAAAATGTGCAACAAACCTGCCGCCACCACTGGACAAAATTGCAACATTATGCAATTCTGCATCTACATTCATCATTGCCCGTCCGAGCTCTGCTGTAATCAGCATATGTAAAGGTACCTTCCTTACTTTGTCTTCAGTGAAGCCAGGTTGACATTTTTTTTCCCCTTTGGCAACGCAATCTCCTTGTTGCGAAATTAATTATGTTGTTACTCCCAACCACGTAAACTCTAAGAATTGAATTGGGGAAAAAAAGAACCATATCCAAGAGTACTGACTGATAACGGCAGCGAAAAAGGAGTTTATTTGCTGTAAGGTTAGTGTTGAAATTGAGGCAATGCCAGGAAACATTTCCACTGTGACACACTATGCCGAACCCAAGAATTCTTCTTGCTGTCACTATGCATCAAGACACAAGTCTCCAGCACCATAATCCTTCACCTTTATGAACACAGGGAAAAAGGAAAGAATGCCACACAGGAGATGACAAATTATGTTGTAAAAAGTTCATTCCTGTCAACAATCTTAATGTTTGCTGGCAGGGCTATTTTCATTATTCCCGATTCTAACAGATCCCTCTTCACAGAGCCTTGGCTGTCTAACAAATCTCTTTGCACTGCACGTCTAAAAGTCTCCAGAGGCAACAGCTACAGCGGCGTCACACTCTGTAATGCTAGAATGCTTTCTTTATCATCGGAAGTTTCAACTGTGAAATTACCTTTTTCCCACATTAAGACATCAGAAAGTCAAAGACTGCATGCAAACAGAAAGCATCAGATCAAAAAGAAACACAACACAGTCTGGATAGCCAGACACTGCATACGAGCAGATTTACACTATAGATACATTACTAGATATCACTGTGCCAGTACTTGTTGGGGAAGGCTGGATTACCAATGATTCATGTGCAGTTATCTACTGAACCTGACTCATAAAATCCCTACAATGCAGAAGGAGACCATTTGGCCCATTGAGTCTGCGCTGACTCTTCAAAAGAGCATCTTACACAAGCCCATCCCAGTAATCACTCATATTTGGCCTGCTAATCACACTAACCTGCACATCTTGGGATACTTAGGGGCAACTTTAGCATAACCAATCCATCTAACTTGCACGTCTTTGGACTGTGGGAGGAAACTGGAGCACCTGGAGGAAATCCACGTAGATATGTGGAGAATGTGTACACTCCACAAAGACAGTCACGCAAGGCTGGGATCGAACCTGGATCCCTGGTGCTGTGAGGCAGCAGTGCTAACCACTCTGCCACCATGCCTACTCTAAATTAAAGATCTGCTAAATCCTCAAACACAGATTGTAGACAATAAATCTAACAGTACTGCAATCAACAGAACAGCCACTGAACAAGCAGCTGGTTAGAAAGTTGCAATATAGACAATATGAGTTTATTTGTCATAAAAGCTTCACTCAGGAATACTGAAGTGACAAAAAAGAAAGCGAAAGACACATTAAATTTGTATTTTGCTTCAGTCTTCACAAAGGAAGACATGAATAACGTACCAGACGTGCTGAGAGAAGCATGTTTTAGTGAGGAGCTGAAGGAAATTAGCATTAGTAGAGAAAGGTTTGGGAGAAATTGATGGGATTGAAGGTGGATAAATCTCCAGATCCTGATAATCTTCATCCCAGAGTACTTAAGGAAGTGGCCCTGGAAATAGTAGATCCATTGGTGGTTATTTTCCAAATTCTTTGGACCCTGGAAGAGTTCCTACAGACTGGAGGGTAGCTAATGTAAGCCTGCTATTCAAAAAGGGAGGTGGAGTGAAAACAGGGAACTATAGACCAGTGAGCCTAACAACGGTACTGGGGAAGTCCATTATCAAGGATTTCATAACTCAGCACTTAGAAGGCAGTGGTATAATCAGACAAAGTCAGCATGGATTTACAAAAGGGAAATCATGCTTGACGAATCTATTGGAATTTTTTGAGGATGTAACTAGTAGAGTTGACTGAGGAGAACCAGTGGATGTGGTTTATTTAGACTTTCAGAAGGCTTTCGACAAGGTCTCACATAACAAACTACGATGTAAAGTTAAAGCACATGGGATTGCAGATAATGTCTTGAGATGGATAGAAAGCTGGTTAGCAGATAGGAAGCAAAGAGTTGGCATAAATGGGTCTTTTTCTGAATGGCAGTCAATTATTAGTGGGGTTCTGCAAGGATCTGTGTTAAGACCCCAACTGTTCACATTATATATTAATGATTTGGAAGAGGGAATTGAATGTATTATCTCCAAATTTACAGATGATACAAAGTTGGGTGGGAGGGTGAGCTGTGAGGAGGATGCAGAGATGCTTCAGCGTGATTTGGACAGGCTGAGTGTGTGGCATCTGCATGGCAGATGCAGTATAATGTGGATAAATGTGAGGTTATCCACTTTGGTAACAATAATAGGAAGACAGATTATTACTTGAATCGGTGTAAATTGAGAGAGATGGATACTCAATGAGACCTTGGAATCTTAGTGCATCAGTCACTAAAAGTACGCACACAGGTACAGCAGGCAGTAAAGAAGGCAAATGGTATGTTGGCCTTAATAGTGAGAAGATTTGAATATAGGGATAGGGATGTCTTGCTGCAACTGTATAGGGCGTTGGTGAGGCCACATCTGGAGTATTGTGTGCAGTTTTGGTATTTTTATCTGAGGAAGGATGTGCTTGCTACAGCAAAGTTTTACCAGGCTGATTCCTGGTATAGCAGCTCTGTCATATGAGGAGAGACTAAGTCAGTCAGGATAATATTCAGTGGAGTTTAGAAGTGTGAGAGGAGATCTCATAGAAACTTATAAAATTCTAACAGGGTTAGATAGGATAGAGTCAGAAAGAATGTTCCCAATGGTGGGAAAGTCCAGAACTAGGGATCATAGTTTGAGGATAAAGGGTAAACCTTTCAGAACTGAGGTGAGGAGAAGTTTTTTCACCCAGAGGGTTGTGAATCTGTGGAATTCACTACCACAGAATGTAGTTGGGGCCAAAACGTTGTTTGATTTCAAGAAGAAATTAGATCTAGCTCATGGGGCTAAAGGGATCAAGGGATTTGGGGAGAAGGGGGATCAGGATATTGAATTCGATGATCAGCCATGATCAAATAGAATGGAGCAGGCTCGAAGGGCCGAATGGCCTACTCCTGCTTCTAATTTCTATGTTTCTATGTTACATAGGGGAGAAGGAAAGGAGAAGGTGCAGAATGTAGTGTTACAGTCATAGCTTGGGTGTAGAGAAAGATCAACTGAATACGAAGTAGGAAAAGATTGGAATAGTGCATTGTTAAGTGAGTTTCAGAGTTAGAATAGAGTTTTAGATGCATAGAACAAGAGTAAAGGATAGAATTAGAAGGTATGCGGGGCACAGCTTGCAAGAAGTCACCACCCTCTGGCACCATCTTGGATCAGATAACAGTAATAAAGAAAATAATGGTACTAAAGAGTGACAACTCCCCTATTTCCCCCAACTGCCCCAGATGTTTTCAAATCCAAAGGCTTTAAAGGATGTCATTGAGAATTTTGGAGATGTCCTAAATCTAATCATCCAAAGTTTTCTCAATTTAGGAACAGATTGGAAGATTGTGCATATCACTCCATGTTTTAATGAGAGAGTAACCAAGGAATTATCAGTTAGACAAGTTAGCTGAAAGTTTCTTGTCCAGTAATTATTATAACAAGGATAATGTGACTGAACACGTTTAAATTTTCCAGCTGATCAGGAAGATTCAGAATGAATTTGCTAAAGGGTAGATTCTACTTGCTGACCTGGTGTGAAGAGATGACCTGAAGTGTGTCTACGGATGTGGCTGGATGGGCTTCCAGAAGGCATTTACTTAACCCTCACACAAGACCTTTAGGTAAAGTTAAAGCTCACAGATTGAAGGTCCAATTCGTAAGATGTGCCCAGTGGCATTCTGCAAGAATCTGTATTGGACCTCGCGAGCGATCTCGCGATCTCACTCACTCACTCACTATACTTAACAATGAATTAGGTGATGGATTGGAAAACACATATTGAACTTTGCTGGCGGCACAGAGATCGGCAGCATTGCAAGCAGAGCAGATGAAAGCATCAAATTACAAATGAATTTCAATGTAGGCCAAGGTAAGCTCATCCACTTTGGACCTTAAAAAGGATAGAACAGGATACTTTCTAAATGGTAAAAGCTAGGAACATGAACATGTAGAGAAAATGTTGAGGAGGGGGTGGGAGGAGGGAAGCAGTAGATGTTTTAGAACATAAGAACTAGGTGCAGGAGTAGGCCATCTGGCCCCTCCAGCCTGCTCCCCCATTCAATAAGATCATGGCTGATCTTTTCATGGGCTCAGTTCCACTTACCACCCGCTCACCATAGCCCTTAATTATTTTACTGTTCAAAAATTTATCTATGCTTGCCTTAAAAACACTCAATGAGGTAGCTTCAACTGCTTCACTGGGCAGGGAATTCCACAGATTCGCAACCCTTTGCGTGAAGACGTTCCTCCTCAACTCAGTCCTAAATCTGCTTCCCCTTATTTTGAGGCTATGCCCCCTAGTTCTAGTTTCACCTGCCAGTGGAAACAATTTCCCTGCTTCTATATTATCTATTCCTTCATAATCTTATATGTTTCTTTAAGATCTCCCCTCATTCTTCTGAATTCCAATGAGTATAGCCGCAGTCTACTCAGCTTTGCTACAGTTACAGAAAGTCCTGGTTAGACCACACCAGGGACCCTGCCAATAGTTTTTGTTTTCATTCATTCATGGGATGTGGGCATCGCTGGCTGGGTTTCCCATCCCTCATGGCCCCCCCAACCCAACTGCATGCCCTCACACCCTCGCTGAGTCAACCACATTGTTGTAGGTCTGGAGTCACATGTAGGCAAGACCAGGTAAGGACAGCAGATTTCCCACTCTAAAGGATATTAGTGAACCAGGTGGCTTTTTACAGCAATCAACAATGTTTCATGGTCATCATTAGACTGTTAATTTCAGGTTTTCATTGAATTCAAATTTAACCATCTACTGTGGTGAGATTTGAACCAAGGGTTCCCTCAGCATTACCCTGGGTCTCGGGGTTACTGATCCAGAGACAATACCACTACCTCCCTCCTCAGTAGTTCTAAACACACATCTTAGGAAGGATATAGTGGGTCACTGTCTGTGGAATTTGCACATCCCCCCTACGTCTGCGTGGGTTTCCTCCGGGTGCTCCGGTTTCCTCCCACAGTCCAGAGATATGCAGGTTAGGTGGATTGGCCATGCTAAATTGCCCCTTAGCATCCAAAGATGTGTAGTTTAGGTAGATTAGCCGTGGCAAGTTTGCAATGTTACGGGGATAGGGCAGAGGAGTAGTCTGGGCAAGATGTTCTTCTGGAGAGTTGGTGCAGACTCAATGGGCTGAATGGCCTCATTCTGCACTCCACTGTCGGGATTCTATGGTTCTATATTGGCACTGAACAAATGCAAGATAGATTTATGATGATACCTGGAAGTCAAGGGTTAAATTAAGAGAAGAGATACCGCCCACTACGATTATATTGCTTGCAATTTCGAAGATTAAAGGGGTCATTTGATGAATGTTTCCAAGATGTTAAGGCAAACAGGGAAACTATTTCCGCTGCTTGGAGAATTTCTGAATAAGAAGCATCATTTGAAAATCATAGTCAGACCTTCCAAGAAAGGAATTAGGAATCATTGCTACACACAATGAGTGGCAGAAGTTTGGAACTCTGTTCCATAGATAATGATGATAAATTAATTGTTAATTTAACAGATTTTTATTTACCAAAGGTATTAGGGACATGGAGCGAAGACAGATATGTGGAGTTAAATCACAGAACATGTCATGATCTCACCAAATGGCATGCAGGTTTGAGTGGCCGAATCCTGTACCCCACCCACATCAAGCTCCTCATTGTTGAGGCACCGTGAGAGAGAGGAAGCGAGCTCTGTCGAGTAAAGGTGGATTGTTCACCCAAACCGTTCCTACCATCCTTCTCACTTTTCATCAATAACTAAAGACTGCTAGTCAGGAAAAGGCATTACAATACCTCAGTCGGACATGATGCATCTTCTTTATTTCTCCTTGGCCGTCCCTCAGCACAGGGAGAACGCTTGCCCTGGAGCACAGCTCCTGGCAAGAACCTGTGTGCAGCACCTTTTGACACGGGGAAGATGTTGTGTTGCAGCTGCCACACGGTTCTGGCTGACCAGGAGGTTCTCCCATTCATCGCCCGTGGGCCATGGCTGTATTGGAAGGGTTTGCAGGTTGACCATCAACCCGTTTGGCCACATTATGAACGCACCATCAAGTCTGGGAGTGGGAATCGAACGCAGAGCTTCCGGCTCAGAGGTAGGGATGTTACCCACTGCGCCACAAGATTCCCATCCTATTATTTAGAAATAATGCAAAGCAAATCAGAGAAAACAACTGCAACTTAATAGCCCGACTCAGAGTAAGAATGCTATCAACTAAGCCAAACTGGCACTTCAGATGAAAAGGTTGCCCCGAAGGCTAAGTATGGGAGCCCAGTAACCTGTCTGATATGGAGCCAAGATTCGCAAGATTGTCGCAGGTTCCAATCTGGTCTGTATTGATTTAATCCTGCTATATTTGGCATCAATGCTTTTGGCCTGGTCCGGAAAATAAATCAACTCTGCTTTCCATTTTTGACTGCTATCTTGTGATGATTGCTGCAACAGATCCACGTGTATCTGCTGAGTGTTTGGATAAAAGAGTCAGACAACACGGCGAGCTAAAAACAGAGTGAGGTTTGGCTGTTAAAGAATCAATTGGCTGCTAAATAATCAACTGACGCTCACAAATACGGTCATTTGCCTGCTTTACCAATTGTACTGGCATCAGTGGCACACAGGACGGCATGGTGGCACAGTGGTTAGCACTACCACCTTACAGCGCGAGGGCCCAGGCTTTGATTCCTGGTTTGTGTCTGTGCGGAGTCTGCATGTTCTCTCTGTGGGTTTCCTCCGGGTGCTCCGGTTTCCTCCCACAGTCCGAAAGACGTGCTGGTTAGATGCATTGGCCATGCTAAATTCTCCCTCAGTGTACCCAAACAGGCGCTGGGGTGTGACGACTCGGGGATTTTCACAGTAACTTCACTGCAGTGTTAATGTACGCCTACTTGTGACACTAATAAATAAACTTTAAAAAAAGAACTATACGTGTAGCATGAGTTAGAATCTTCAAGAGAGAAGTTAGGAAAATTGAAACAGTGTAATTAAGTATCTGCACCTCCCTGCATCTTGCAAACAGCAAACAGCTTGATTACAAGACAGTTAATGTAGAAAGTAGATGCGAGTATCAATAAATAATAAGGCTGTCATCTCTGAGTTAGTAGGTTGCATGTCGAAGTCTGACTCCAGAGAAACTTCCTGAAAGCAGGAGCGATGTTGCACACGGACATGTGGAAAGAATTCTAGGGGCAGAAGTGCAACAGATGAACAAATTGTCATTGATGGGAGGGCAAAAGGAGAAAGGAGGTGTGTGCAATAGCGCAGAAGGAGAGAGTGTGTTAGAGCAAGCGGAGACAAGAAGGGACTGGCTATCCAAACACAGGATCGGTTCACTGAGTGACCAACACATGAGAAACTGCATCCAACAAAGGATAAATACGCTAAATATGCGGCCCCAGCACTGTGGTGTGAAGATAAAAACTTGGGTTACATGTTGAATGGATATAGCTTAGAGTAATTTAAAACAGGTGTTATGTCTCTCTAAATATCTCCTTCATACCATATTAGTTACACTAATGTTTTCATTCAATTGTAGCCTGCACAGATGTACATCACTCGTTAATGATGTGAATCTAAATGGAAACTTAACATTCCATTACACGAGGGCTGAAGTTCCCTTCAGGGTAGTAAATGATTTATTTTACTCCAAAAGAGGCGGAGTCACATTCATGTGCAGATTTTTCTGCTCTCGGCATCCCCTCACATTATAAATGCATGTCCATACCATACTCGACAAATACATCCCCTTGACTATTTTAATCGATGGCCCCTGGCGTAGCTGTATGAATCCTTGCATGTACGCAGGCCAGGATCTAGTGCTTGCGACAGGGGTTCCCCTACCTGTTGACAAACCGATGGGAGCCATGTTGCTTCTGTGCTGGAGGCCCAATGCCACCTAAGTGCCCTCAGGCCAGCATCGGGCCTTCTTCGCAATTGAACCGGCAGGGGTACAGCAATCTGCCACCCCCAGAGCTGCCAGTCCATTTGGTCCCTGGACACAGGCGAGAGAGGCGGTTTGGTGGCAAGGGCCAGGGAGTGATGGGCATAGATCAGCTAGTCAATATCTTTTCCAAAAGGTAGGGGTGTCTAAATCTAAAGGGCATAGGTTTAAGGTGAAAGAGGAGAGATACAAAAGCGTTCAGAGGGGCAATTCTTTTCACAAAGAGGGTGGTGAGTGTCTGGAACAAGCTGCCAGTAGTAGACGGGTACAATTTTGTCTTTTAAAAAGCATTTAGACAGTTACGTGGCTTTGTGCATGGTAGGTCATGTTTGACCAATCTATTAGAGTTTTTCGAGGAGGTTACCAGGAAAGTGGATGAAGGGAAGACGGTGGATGTTGTCTACCTGGATTTCAGCAAGGCCTTTGACAAGGTCCCTCATGGGAGGTTAGTTAGGAAGGTTCAGTCGCTGGGTATACATGGGGAGGTAGTAAATTGGATTAGACACTGGCTCAATGGAAGAAGCCAGAGAGTGGTTGTGGAGGATTGCTTCTCTGAGTGGAAGCCTGTGACTAGTGGTGTGCCGCAGGGATCGGTGTTGGGTCCATTGTTGTTTGTCATCTATATCAATGATCTGGATGATAATGTGGTAAATTGAATCAGCAAGTTTGCTAATGATACAAAGATTGGAGGTGTAGTGGACAGTGAGGAAGGTTTTCAAAGCTTGCAGAGGGATTTGGACAAACTAAAAAAATGGGCTCAGAAATCTTAGAAACCCTAAGCACAGAGAGAGGCCATTCGGCCCATCGAGTCTGCACCGACCACAATCCCACCCAGGCCCTACCCCCATATCCCTACATATTTACCCACTAATCCCTCTAACCTACGCATCCCAGGACACTAAGGGCAATTTTAGCATGGCCAATCAACCTAACCCGCACATCTTTGGGCTGTGGGAGGAAACTGGAGCACCCGGAGGAAACCCACGCAGACACGAAGAGAATGTGCAAACTCCACACAGACAGCGACCCGAGCCGGGAATCGAACCCAGGTCCCTGGAGCTGTGAAGCAGCAGTGCTAACCACTGTGCTACCGTGCCGCCCGGCTGAAAAATGGCAAATGGAATTTAACGCAGACAAGTGTGAGATATCGCACTTTGGAAGGTCAAACTAAAGTAGAACATACAGGGTAAATGGTAGGACTCTGAAGAGTGCAGTTGAACAGAGGGATCTGGGAATACAGGTACAGAATTCCCTAAAAGTGACGTCACAGGTGGATAGGGTCGTAAAGAGTGCCTTTGGTACATTGGCCTTTATAAATCGGAGTATCGAGTATAAAAGTTGGAGTGTTATGGTAAGGTTATATAGGGCATTGGTGAGGCCGAAATTAGAGTATTGTGCACAGTTTTGGTCACCTAGTTACAGGAAGGATGTAAATAAGATTGAAAGAGTGCAGAGAAGGTTCACAAGGACGTTGCCGGGACTTGAGAAGCTGAGTTACAGAGAGAGATTGAATAGGTTGGGACTTTATACCTTGGAGCGTAGAAGAATGAGGGGAGATTTGATAGAGGTGTATAAGATTTTGATGGGTATAGATAGAGTGAATGCAAGCAGGTTTTTTCCACTGAGGCTAGGGGAGAAAAAAAACCAGAGGGCATGGGTTAAGGGTGAAAGGAGAAAAGTTTAAAGGGAATATTCGGGGGGGCTTCTTCACGCAGAGAGTGGTGGGAGTGTGGAATGAGCTGCCGGATAAAGTGGTAAATGCAGGGTCACTTTTAACATTTAAGAAAAACTTGGAGGGGTTCATGGATGAGAGGGGTGTGGAGGGATATGGTCCAAGTGCAGGTCAGTGGGACTAGGCAAAAAATGGTTTGGCACAGACAACAAGGGCCAACAGGCCTGTATCTGAGCCGTAATTTTCTATGGTTCTATAGGTAAGATGGGTACAGAGGGATGGGGGAGGGGGGGGGAGGAGAGGAGGAGGAGAGAGAGAGAGAGAGAGAGGTGGCGATGGTTGTTGTCAGTGGGCAGACCCTTCCCAATGCTGACTCCCTCGATCGGACCTGACAACAAGGGACCTCCCCTCCCCCCATGAGAACGAAGGACTGGGAGAGTCATTAGAGTCCCATTAAATAAATCTCTGATCCATCACTAAATTCCAACGGATCAGTGATAATTGCTCTCAAGAAGCTCATTAATGCGTCTAATTATGCATATATAGAAGGAGCTGCCAGAGAAAGTGGTTAGGGCAGGTATAATAGCAACATTTAAAAAGCGTTTGGATAAGTGCACGGCTGGGAAAGGATTAGAGGGATATGGGCCAAACGCAGGCAATTGGGACTAGCTTGGAGGGCACCTTGGTCAGCATGGACCGGTTGGGCTGAAGGGGCCAGTTTCTGTGCTGCATTGCTTTATGACTCTATAATTGACATCCCGCCACCAGAGGGCAGGACTCCCCCCCACCCCCAACTTACTTGGGGTCAATTTCCCCAAAGCTGGGAGTTTGACATGGGGTACTCCCACTCGATTCTCCTGCCACCAGCAAACACACTCCCCCCACCACACCCCCTCCTCCCCACACCCTCCCCTGTTATAGTTAAATTTCACCTGCAGTCGGAAAAGGAAAACTTCACTTCTTTCTAATACAGACACAAATCTCAGGGTCTACTCCTGTGCGCAGATGGTGCATACAGGATGGGGCAAAACAGATCGCTCATGCCTGGAAGCAAGACTCATCTCAGTTATTGCATACATCCGCTTTAAGTTGGGAACACCGTACGAGGGAAAACAAAGTTGCAGGTACGCGAGGGCACGACAAGGTGTGCTGGCGATCAAGGAGCTGGTTTTCATGTGCTTATAGCAGACCATAAATGGCCAGGATTCCTGGAATACTGCACCACATCAAAACCAATTTCAGTAGCCAGAAAAGTAAATTCTGCAACAGGTCTATCCACTCACGTTCAGATCTGTCTTCCAACAAAAATGAGAAACTTAAATATTTACAGAGCCAGAAGAGAAAAATCCACGCTGTTGAAACCTTAACATGGAAGTCAGATAGGTATCCCATATCCAAGAGTCCTACTTTAAATTGTGTCAAAGCCTAGTTAGGCCCCAATCCCTAATTTACACTTCCTGCTTAGTATCGGTGAAGGATGGGGATCACTGGACTGTACAGTTGTAATGTAAATACAACCTTACAACAAACAACTCGTAAAATCTGACACAATTCCTCTTAGAATTAGAGGGAACAAAAAAAACCGTAAACACAAGAGGGCTGATTTTGCAAGGTTTCATTCCTGGCACAGAATCCAACTCTAACTGGATCCAGATGAGAAAGTCGGATGCTGCACAGTCATTAAAGCAAGGCTCTGCTGGCCTGTTCCATTACTTCAGGGGTGCATAAAGATCTCATGGCAGGAAGTTCCTCAGCAGTCCAAATCAATACTCCTTCTTCAGCCAACAATACCAAAAATAGATTAGCCAGTCATCCATCTTATTGTTGGTCGTGGCACCTGGGTAAACACGAGAATGCTACTGCATTTACCCATGCTACAGGAACTTGAACATGATTTATTGGACGTAAAAAGTTATTGGGATATTTCAGAGGGTTTTGGTAAAGTATAAGATAGAAATTCTTTCTTTATATATCTTAAGATCTGCCTGCATCGCACACTATTCATCACTATTCATCAGCACTTCAGCAGTCAAGGTCATTCAGCCTCCGATCTTCGGGTAAGCATTCTCCAAGGCGGCCTTCAAGACACACGACAACACAGAATCGCCGAGCAGAAACTGATAGCCAAGTTCCACACGCATGAGGACGGCCTCAACCGGGAGCTCGGGTTCATGTCACACTATCTGTAACCCCCATCATACTGCCTGAGTTTGCAAAATCCTACTAACTAACCTAACTTGAGACAATTCACACCTCTTTAACCTGTGATTATCTCTCTCTCCATGCACTGTTTGTACCTGTAAAGACTTGATTTCCTGTAAAGATTCGCATTCCAATCATTCTTCGCATTCCAATCTGTAATTATCTTGTAATTGTGTCTTTGTCTATATATGCCGTGTTTGTGAACCCACCTCCACTGTCCTGACGAAGGAGGAGCGCTCCAAAAGCTCGTGATTCCAAATAAACCTGTTGGACTTTAACCTGGTTTTGTGAGACTTCTTACTGCACATAATCAATATTATACACAACCTAACATCTGCAATCTTGCATTAAGTTGATCTTCCTCTACACGCTAGCTATGACTGTATCACGACGTCCTGCTCTCTCTCCTTTCCTTCTCTATGAACGGTATGCTTTGTCTGTATAGCGTGCAACAAACAATACTTTTCACTGTCTACCAATACAGGTGACAATAATAAATCAAATCGATTGAGAGATGTTAACTATGCAACTCCCATTGTCTGGAGTAAATACTACTGAACCCATTTCCTAATTACAGATAAAATATAAAATTGATCTCAAGTAGGCAACACAACACATAGAATCCCACAGTGCAGAAAAATGCTATTCGGCCCATCGAGCCTGCACCAACAACAATCCCACACTATCCCTGTAACCCCATGTATTTACCCTGCTAATCCCCCTGACACTCAGATACCTCAGCAATTCAAACATTAATTGTCGTTTAAGATGAAAATCAAAACTTTGGTATTGTCTTTCTGGTGGTTAATTAAAGAGCTGCTGACAGTGGGTGCAAGGAGAGTTCTGAAAATTACAACAGACACCCTTAGAAAGTGTGCGGCAAACATTAAAGTGCATGTACACCTAAAGTGTATCAAGCACGTACACCAGCATGGGTCAGCTGTGCCTTTGCTCACATTGTCTTGGACATGTTACGATGCTAAAGGAGCTTTATAAACACAAGTTGTTGAATACATTGTTTCATAATCACAGGTGTTATGCCAGCCAATGTCCAGTGCATTATATGAATGATGGGGGTAGGGCCTGGGTGGGATTGTGGTCGGTGCAGACTCGATGGGCCGAATGGCCTCCTTCTGCACTGTAGGGTTTCTAGGGTTTCTATGATTCTATGCAGCTGTTCTCTTGGCTGACAATCATAACTAAATTGTCTCTTCCCAGAAGATGCCTCTCCCAGAAATATATCGGAGGTTGGGATGAGTGGGAGATATCAACATACATGTGAAGAAGTGTGACATGTGTGCTACACATACATTAGTGCGCAAGATAGATGTCCCATGCACACATGCTGGAGAGCATGATGGCTGGGCATTTCAAGAGTAACTTTTGTGCGTGTGTCAGAGTGCTTGTGATGTGTGTGTAATAGGGACCACTCGGTGTGAACCAAAGGAAGTATGTTTTTTTTAATTATTCGTGGGACATGGCCAACATTTATTGTCCATCCCTAATCACTCTTGAACAGAGTGGCTTGCTAGGCTATTTCAGAGGACAGTTGAGAGTCAATCCCATTTCTGTGCCTCTGAAGTCACAAGTCAGCCAGACCAGGTAAAGATGGCAGATTTCCTTCCCTTAAGGACAATGGTTTCATGGCCATCAGTAGATTCTTAATTCAGATTTTATTTTACTGAATTCAAATTCCAAAATTTGCCGTGGCGGGATTCGAACACAGGTCCTCAGAACATTAGCTGAGTTTCTGGATTAATAGTCTGGTGATAATACCACTAGGCCATCGCCTCCCCTTATGTGTCATTCATGTTGAATGTATGTGTGAGACAAAACCCAGTAAGACAGACATGAGACACGTTTATCTTTGAGAGAAATGTGTGCACGTGAGAGAGTTCTGAGAGATTGGATTGGGAGTGAGAGTGGGCTGTCTGTCCGTATCTGAGTAAAACATGCATGGGTCAAAAGTGGCATGTGTGTATAAGAGTGGGGTGTGTGCATCCCTATGTACATGTACAGGGCAGTGTGCCTGAGGGAGAACTCCAAGCTGATGCACCAGTCACAAATCGATGTCAAAGGGAGGGACTGATGAAAAGGCTTGTGCATGACTCAGTCCAAGATGTGCGGGTTAGGTTGATTGGCCATGGTAAATTGCCCCTTAGTGTCAGGGAGACGAGCAGGGTAAATAAGTGGGGCTACAGGGATAGGGATGGGTGGGATTGTGGTCAGTGCAGACTCGATGGGCTGAATGGCCCCCTTCTGCACTGTAGAGATTCTATGAAAATGTTAGCTGTGGAGCTGAGCTGTTACTAACGTGTGAGCTCCTGATGCTTTACAAGATGGTACCAGAAACGAGGTTAAAAACAAGTCAGGGGTGAGCGTGCCGCTGTTCTGGTGGGTTTTATCGCAGGCATTTCATGGCCATTAGGCCCTTAATTAGTTTAAGGTGTGACTTCCTCCCCAGTGTGAGTAGCAAGTCCCGTCTCGGAGCGCCTCCGGCTAATCAAATGGCCGGTGGTTCTCTGGTTCCAGCAGCGCCACCAAGAGCAGTTGCTGCTGCTGGGACTGCAACAGCTCCCAGTGTCGAGGAGCTGGAGTTAAAGTGGGTACAGCTTGCTGGGGCCAGGCTAGAAGGTTCTGGTGAGGGGAACGAGTGGTGAGTGAGGTGGGTGAAAGGCAGTGGGTTGGGTGAAGGGCAGTGGGGGGGGGAACTAGGGCTGGATGACCTGTTTTTGTGCCGTATATCTTGTACAATCCTATGACGAATGGGGAGGCTAATCATACACATTGGAGATAAGTGTGAGTGATGACCAGTCGGACTTTTATACATTGTCGTCTGATTTGGCTACCTTTGAATATAACCTGCAAGTAAAATAATCATAGAAACCCTACAGTGCAGAAGGAGGCCATTCAGCCCTTCGAGTCTGCGCCAACAACAGTCCCACCCTATCCCTGTAACCCCACGTATTTACCCTGTTAGTTCCCCTGACACTAAGGGGCAATTTAACATGGCCAATCCACCTAACCCGCACACCTTTGGACCGTGGGAGGAAACCAGAGCACCCGGAGGAAACCCACGCAAACCCGGGGCGGGGGGGACAGAGTGACCCAAGGCCGGAATTGAACCCGGGCCCTGGGGACTGTGAAGCAGCAGCACTAACCACTGTGCTATCCATGGGTTTTGACACCAACATTACTGTGGGGAATATTGGAGGATATCGCTGTGGGGTGAGTGTGATTTATGGGAGTGTTATGAGAGGTTTGTTCTTTGTTGGAAAGTGTTACAGTGAATTTTGTGAGTGTATCAGTGCGTTAGTGAATGGTATGGGGTATTCCGGAGTGTGTTATATCTGCTCCAGGACTGGCTGATGCCTTGAGCATGGTTGGGGATTATTGGAGTGTATGAGGATGTCTGGATTAACTCTGCACAGCTGATCAAGTGGAACACCACAGGGTCTGGATGCTGTAAACCAGCAACCCTGTTGCTGCTTCTGCACAAATTTCCACTCTTCAAAACCCAACCTCCGCTCCAGGAAGATCACGTTTGCCAGCTGTAATTCCTACTCGGTTTGGTGATTTACATAACCTATGATTTGGGGCTTTGATTTGCAGTAAAGATGGTGTATTTTGTTCCAGGCAGGCTGTGCTCTGTAAGGATTATTGTGGTTGCAGTCATTCATCGTTCCCAGAGAAACCTCAACAGAGAACCTCAGGATTGTAACATCGCGGCACGTTGGAAGAATGCGCCTCTAGACAGCAGGAAGGAAAAAGTGAGGAGAGAGTGATGTTGCGGCGCTGTGCTGATACAGTACGTCACTGCTTGCAGTGGGTTCTGTGATCCATAGAAATAAGTTTATCTTGGAACCACAATACAGATATAAAGAGGATCTGTGCAGCATTATAAATAAAAGCAGCAAGCTAATATTTTGTGACCATCATCAATTTACAAATATCACCAGTAGGTTATTGAAATAATTCAACACTAAGACTGACACGGAGATGACCAATAGTTTTGAAGTAATTAAGAGCATTAAAGGCTTTTAAAGTAGATAACAGTAGTTATTAGAGCTCTTTCTCAGCAACATAGGAAATGTAGGCAATACATAGAATCCACAGTGCAGAAAGATGCCACTCGGTCCATCGAGTCTGCACTGACAACAATCCCACCCTACCCCGTAACCCCATGTATTTACCCTAGCTAATCCCCCTTACACTGTGGACTGTGGGAGGAAACCGGAGCACCCGGAGGAAACCTACGCAGACACGGGGAGAATGTGCAAACTCCACACAAATCCAAGGCCGGAATTGAACCTGAGTCCTGGGGGTTTTAAGGCAGCAATGCTGACCACTGTGCCACCAGGCCGCCCTGAGGTAATGTGGTATGAGAAACTAACAATCTCAAAACCTAATAACCTTCACAGGATGGGTGAGCAAAAGTGTGCTTAGAATCACAGACTAGGAGGATTTGATCACTGACTTGAGCCACCCTCCCAGTGAGACAACAGGGAAGATCTGCAATCTGTATAATTCTGCTCCTTCAGTGAAATATGATAACCAAGAGATATAAATATGTTCCGCAGCCTTTGGGTCAGAGAAGCATGCAGAAGAACCAAGCTGTATCTCCCTAGCATGCTCGAATAAAAAGTCTTTGGGCAGAATTCTCCCAATTGGAGACAAAGTCCTGTGGCAGGGGCAGGAATGAGGAGTGTTTCCCGCTGCAATGGCTGGCAGGAAAATGTGCCAAATCGTCTGGCCCTGACCTTGGTAGTTATGCAGACGGGTGTTTCATGCTGTATTCAGTGGGAGGACAGGTCTGGATGGCACTTAGTCCGCCATCATATCCAGGTGCCATATTGTAAAGGTGTCCAACTCACTGACTCATTATTGAAGAAAGAAGGTGGACCTCCTGAACATCTAATAGATCTCGGGGAGCGCTCTGAGACTGGAAGATGGACCTCCCGAGAACAAAGGTGGAGCTCCAGGAACATTCCGAAAATGGACCCTCTCCGGGACACTGGCAGGTCCACCTGTAGATGCTCCCCTGCCCATTGCTGTGGTGTTCCAGGGTCCAGGGCTACGGACAGCCTCCATCCTGAACTTCAGAGGCAGCTCCAGGCATTGTTCAGAGGAGTCTGAACATCATGCTGTATGAATGTGTTTCCTGCTGGTGTATTCTCCTGCTGGCATTGCAGGGAATCTGGCATACGGGGGGAGAGCTGGGCCTTCACCCTGTATCCCATTAACGGGATGCAAATGAGGTTCGAGCTATCCTCTGGCGGGTTTTCCGAGCCACCATGGTGGGCACTAGAGGCAGATCCCGCTACAGATTCACGCAGGCGTGAAACCAATTTCTGGCCCATCCGTCATATTCACCCACTATTCTTGCCATCACACACGCTGCTGGGGACTTGGGAGAATTCTGCCCTTTGTAACTGCAGCTTACGGACCTGAGTGGGTTCAATTTTTTTTACCACAACTCTAAGATAACAAGCCCATTTTGAAAGCACCAGAATTACCATTTAACATGTGGAACTCCTCCAAAAAGTTTCTGGTAAAACAATCTTGAACGTGACAATTAACCCAGCGTACAATAAACGTCATGCACAATATATCTGCTTTGTGTTCAAAACACCTTCGTAAATATAGAATTAGGACGAAGAACAAAGAAAATTATATCACAGGAACAGGCCCTTTGGCCCTCCAAGCCTGCACCGACCATGCTGCCCGACTGAACTAAAACCCCCTTCCCTTCCCGGGGACCGTATCCCTCTATTCCCATCCTATTCATATATTTGTCAAGACGCCCTTTAAATATCACTATCGTATCTGCTTCCACTACCTCCTCCGGCAGCGAGTTCCAGGCACACACCTCCCTCTGTGTAAAAATCTTGCCTCGTACATCTCCTTTAAGCCTTGCCCCTCGCACCTTAAACCTATGCCCCCTTAGTAATTGACTCTTCCATCCTGGGAAAAAGCTTCTGACTATCCACTCTGTCCATGCCCCTCATAATCTTGTAGACTTCTATCTATTGATGATGACATTCTGGCCAGACGGAGCTGTGTAAAAATAATCTACACTGAGGTCCGATTCACAACACCTGGGTACTAACAGTGCAAGATCCAACATAAGTCAGGGATAGTCGGAAAGAAATGTCATGAGGATTCTCCAGTGAACTGACAATTGAACTTACACTGTTTCCAGGGTGGAAATCATTTTATATCTGGGGAGTTAATGGCCTTGTGGTATTACCGCTAGGACTATTCATCCAGAAACTCAGCTAATGTTCTGGGGATCCAGGTTCAAATCCCACCATGGTAGATAGTGGAATTTGAATTCAAAAAAACAAATCTAGAATTACGAATCTGCTGATGACCGTGGAAACATTGTCGATTGTCGGAAAAACCCATCTGGTTCACTAATGTCCTTTAGGGAAGGAAATCTGCCATCCTTACCCGGTCTGGCCCACATATAGAACATAGAACATAGAACATTACAGCGCAGAACAGGCCCTTCGGCCCACGATGTTGCACCGACCAGTTAAAAAAAAAAACTGTGACCCTCCAACCTAAACCAATTTCTTTTCGTCCATGAACCTATCTACGGATCTCTTAAACGCCCCCAAACTAGGCGCATTTACTACTGATGCTGGCAGGGCATTCCAATCCCTCACCACCCTCTGGGTAAAGAACCTACCCCTGACATCGGTTCTATAACTACCCCCCCTCAATTTAAAGCCATGCCCCCTCGTGCTGGATTTCTCCATCAGAGGAAAAAGGCTATCACTATCCACCCTATCTAAACCTCTAATCATCTTATATGTTTCAATAAGATCCCCTCTTAGCCGCCGCCTTTCCAGCGAAAACAATCCCAAATCCCTCAGCCTCTCCTCATAGGATCTCCCCTCCATACCAGGCAACATCCTGGTAAACCTCCTCTGCACCCTCTCCAAAGCCTCCACATCCTTCCTGTAATGTGGGGACCAGAACTGCACACAGTACTCCAAGTGCGGCCGCACCAGAGTTGTGTACAGTTGCAACATAACGCTACGACTCCTAAATTCAATCCCCCTACCAATAAACGCCAAGACAACATATGCCTTCTTAACAACCTTATCTACTTGATTCCCAACTTTCAGGGATCTATGCACACATACACCTAGATCCCTCTGCTCCTCCACACTATTCAAAGTCCTCCCGTTAGCCCTATACTCAACACATCTGTTATTCCTACCAAAGTGAATTACCTCACACTTCTCCGCATTAAACTCCATCCGCCACCTCTCGGCCCAACTTTGCAACCTGTCTAAGTCTTCCTGCAAACTACGACACCCTTCCTCACTGTCTACCACACCACCGACTTTGGTGTCATCAGCAAATTTGCTAATCCACCCAACTATACCCTCATCCAGATCATTAATAAATATTACAAACAGCAGTGGCCCCAAAACAGATCCCTGAGGTACACCACTTGTAACCGCACTCCATGATGAATATTTACTATCAACCACCACCCTCTGTTTCCTATCCGCTAGCCAATTCCTGATCCAATTTCCTAGATCACCCCCAATCCCATACATCTGCATTTTCTGCAGAAGCCTACCATGGTGAACCTTATCAAACGCCTTACTAAAATCCATATATACCACGTCCACTGCCTTGCCCCCATCCACCTCCTTGGTCACTTTCTCAAAAAACTCAATAAGGTTAGTAAGGCACGACCTACCTGCCACAAAACCATGCTGACTATCACCTATCAATTCATTACTCTCCAAATAACTATAAATCCTATCCCTTATAATTTTTTCCAACATCTTGCCGACAACAGAAGTGAGACTCACCGGTCTATAATTCCCGGGGAAGTCTCTGTTCCCCTTCTTAAACAATGGGACAACATTCGCTAACCTCCAATCTTCTGGTACTATACCAGAGGCCAACGACGACCTGAAGATCAGAGCCAGAGGCTCTGCAATCACTTCTCTTGCCTCCCAGAGAATCCTTGGATAAATCCCATCCGGACCAGGGGATTTATCTATTTTCAGACCCTCCAGAATATCCTGCACATCCTCCTTATCAACTGTAATACTGTCTATTCTACTCCCTTGCAACCCAGTGTCCTCCTCAGCTATATTCATGTCCCCTTGCGTGAACACCGAAGAGAAATATTGGTTCAATGCTTCACCAATCTCCTCCGGTTCCACACATAACTTCCCTCTGCCATCTATAACTGGCCCTAAACTTGCCCTAACCAACCTTCTGTTCTTGACATACCTATAGAACGCCTTAGGATTCTCTTTAACCCTATCCGCCAAAGTCTTCTCATGTCCCCTTTTAGCCCTTCTAAGCTCGCTCTTCAACTCCCTCTTAGCCAATCTAAAGCTTTCTAGTGCACTACCCGAGTGCTCACGTCTCATCCGAACATAAGCCTCCTTTTTCTTTTTAACCAACAAAGAAACTTTTTTGGTGCACCACGGTTCCCTAGCCCTACCAATTCCTCCTTGCCTGACAGGGACATACCTATCACAGACTCGCAGTAGCTGCTCCTTGAAAAAACTCCACATGTCGGACGTTCCCAGTCCCTGTAATCTCCTAGTCCAACCTATGTTTCCTAATTCTCTCCTAATAGCCTCATAATTACCCTTCCCCCAGCTAAAACCACTGGCCCGAGGTTCATGCCTATCCCTTTCCATCACTAAGGTGAACGTAACCGAATTGTGGTCACTATCACCAAAATGCACACCAACTTCCAAGTCTAGCACCTGGTCTGGCTCATTTCCCAGCACCAGATCCAATATAGCCTCACCTCTAGTTGGCCTGTCTACATACTGAGTCAAAAAACCTTCCTGCACGCTTTGAACAAAAACTGACCCCTCTAACGAGCTAGAGCTATAACAATTCCAGTCAATATTAGTCAAGTTAAAATCCCCCATAACAATTGCCCTATTACTTTCACTCCTAAGCAGGATTGACTCCGCAATCCTTTCCTCAACCTCTCTAGAACTTTTAGGAGGTCTATAAAAGACTCCCAACAGGGTGACCTCTCCTCTCCTATTTCTAATCTCCGCCCATACTACCTCAACAGATAAGTCCTCATCAAACCTCCTCTCTGACACTGTGATACAATCTCTGACCAATAATGCTACCCCTCCCCCTCTTCTACCTCCTTCCCTACTTCGACTAAAACATTTGAACCCCGGGACCTGCAGCATCCATTCCTGCCCCTGCTCTATCCATGTCTCTGAAATAGCCACAACATCGAAGTCCCAGGTACTGATCCACGCTGCAAGTTCACCCACTTTATTGCGAATACTCCTGGCATTGAAGTATACACATTTCAAACCCTGCTCCACCCCACCTCTGCAATGCCGTGCATTGCAGTCCCCATCCATGCATCCCTCACTTTCAGCCCCACTACTCAGGATCCCTCCCCCCCCCCGAATCAGTTTAAACCTCCCTGCATGGCCTTAGCAAATTTACCCCCCAGGATATTGGTCCCCTTCTGATTAAGGTGTAGACCATCCTTCTCATAGAGGTCACACCTTCCCCAGTACGAGCCCCAATTGCTTAAGTACCTGAACCCCTCCCTCCTGCACCATCCCCTCAGCCATGAATTCAAACCTTCCCTCTCCCTATTCCTCTCTAAACTATCCCGTGGTACAGGCAAGAGTCCAGAGATAACCACTCTGTCAGTCTTGGCCTTTAGTTTCCACCCCAACTCCATAAATCCCTGCCTAATATCCCCTTCCCCTATCCTCCCTATGTCGTGTGTCCCCACATGTACAATAACTTGTGGTTTATCTCCCTCCCCCCTAAGAGTCCTGAATACCCTGTCAGACACATCCCGGACCCCAGCCCCTGGTAGGCAACACACCAACCCTGAGTCCCTACCTTTAGTTCCGACCCTCCTATCTGTCCCCTTAATTGTGGAGTCCCCAATCACAAGGCCCAGTCTTTTACAGCCCCTAACCACCTGAGCTTTCTCACTCGGCTCACCCCCAGAGATCTGCTCTCTATGCTCAGTTGATTCCTCCTCAACTGTAGCCTCCAGCACCGAAAACCTATTATGGAGGGGAACCGCCCCAGGGGATTGTCTTCCCGATTGCTTCTTACCCCTCCTCCTGGCATTGACCCAAGCCTCATTTCTAGGAGTTACTATTTCTCTATAACTCCTATCAACTTCCACCTCCGCCTCCCGAATTATGACTCCAGAGCCACAGCAATGCGGTTGACTCTCAAGTGCCCTCTGAAATGGCCTAACAAGCCACTCAGTTTCAAGGGCAACTAGACAGGGGCAATAAATGCTGGCCAGCCAGCGACAGCCATATCCCATGAATGAATTCAAAAAAATCTGCCTGTTCTCCGCCAATGAAAAACTACTTAAGATCTATCAAGTGAATTCAACCTGCTACCAAGTCTTCACAAAAGCAATTAGTGAGGGTGTGTCAGAAGTTCAAGAAGGAAGCAGCATTCCCAATGTGCAAAGAAAAGTAGAGATATATTATATACACACACACACACACAGGTACACACAGACACACACACATATGCACACACACAGGTGCATACATACACACACAGGTACACACAGACACACACACATATGCACACACAAACAGGTGCATACACACACACACAGGTACACACAGACACACACAGGTACACACAGACACACACACATATGCACACACAAACAGGTGCATACATACACACACAGGTACACACAGACACACACACATATGCACACACAAACAGGTGCATACATACACACACAGGTACACACACACATATGCACACACAAACAGGTGCACACATACACACACACCTCTTTTGTATTCGATATACATATATTTAACTTCTGCTGTAATGAAGTTTAACTTCCACTGAGGTCATTCTCTACCTGCCACTGCAGCGCTCTTTCAGTATTTAATAGAAACCTGAACACCTATTATTCCGCGGAGACAGACCTCACAGCACAGAAGCCTGTGGGGCAGATACAAGAGGAGGACAAATGAAAACTCCCTGTGTTTCCCTGATTCAAGCTGTTCTTTATTAAAGACACCCGCGTCCAATTTGATGTCCATCACTGACTGCTGTTTTATTGTCACTAATCACCAAAGCTCACAATTTTGATGGGGAGACAACAACCTCCACTTGGTCAATCTTTTTGCTTTGTTAATTTGGAAACTTTCTGACAAAGGATATCTGATGGGCAGCTTCAAGAAATATTATTCTTTAAAATTGTGTTATGAGTAGATTAACGGATACCAAGAAATAATGTATAAAGCCTGTGACAATGCAGGATTTGTATAACTCCACAACTACAAGAGCGGAGGTTTAAGCTGATTCAAAAAGATCAGACTGCAATATTGAAGTTTCCTCCTTCACGATTCCTACTGTGTGTAAATACAAGTGTGGATTGTGAGAAAAGAGATCCTGTTTTTAAAAAATGTTTATTCATTAGTGTTACAAGTAGGCTTCCTGTAATGATTTAACCAGGCAATTGAGGTGGGCCTGTCAGAATGTGAACTTCCTGATTAAGAGCCCTCCTCATGAACCTGCTCCTAGGCCTGGCAAGGCGTACCATCTACAGGTGCAGGCAGCGGGTGATCGAGGGGGTCGTCTAACCTGACTGTCTGCCCCTCTACCGCGGCTATATTCGCGGCCGGGTGTTGCTGGAAAGGGAGCATGCGGTGTCCGAGGGCACAATTGATGCCTTCTGTGCCCGCTGGGCACCACAGGGACTGGGGTGTATTATTGACCCCTTTAAGCACATTTTAATTTGATGTTTTAAGTTTCCTTTCCAATTTGTTTTTTGTTTTGGGCGGTTCCCCTCCTTTTAGGGAGCTGCCCCTTTTGAGTTGTCTCCGAGTTAGATTGATTTTGTTTATTTGATTGGACACAAAAAGATATCCTTGATTAAGGAGTCAATTGATGGGCCAATCAGGGAGTCTTCCCCTTGTATTTAACCGGGAGTGTCAGTTCCTCTGGGACTCCGAGTGTAGACAGCGAACTGAAAGCACTCTGTATCATGTTGTCAGACCTGTAAATAATGGGATTTTGGTGAAGGGACTTCTGCCTCCGAGGACTTATTACACTTACATTAACATTGCAGTGAAGTTATTGTGAAAATCCCCCAGTCGCCACACTCCGGTGCCTGTTTGGGTACACTGAGGGAGAATTCGGCATGGCCAATGCACCTAACCAGCACGTCTTTCAGACTGTGGGAGGAAACTGGAACACCCAGAGGAAACCCATGCAGACATGAGGGGAACGTGCTGACTCCGCACAGACAGTGCCTCAAGCCGGGAATCGAGTTCCCGGCCCTCTGAAGCATCATGCCGCCCAGTGCATCCTGATGCATAATTCACCACAAACTAGATGTTATTTCCTTCCTGCTGTGTTTCCAACCATCCTTCTATCCAATTCAATTAATTCTAGTCAGCCTCGGAAGCAAAATAAATCCTTTTGTAGTTCAATTATTTTTCCCGATGTTTGGGAGATTGGTCAATCACCGACACTTCAGTCAAAATGTCATTTGAAAGCATTCAAGTTAAAAAGAAAGAAAAGGATTCTCGTACCGACAGGAAATTGCTTTTAAGGTAGTGGAAATTCGTGCACAGTAATTTGACATCATGGTTTAGGCCATTCTATTGTATTTAAGCCCTACATTGTTCCATTATTCAGCCGCCAGTCGTGGTCGCCGGTTTTGTTTTTTTCGAGGGGTAAATTTGTTCTTCAATTTTCTGTGTGTAGGCTATTCAACCGTGAGGCCCATCACAACTAAGCCTGATCATGTTTACCCGCGCATTTACATACATGCATTCCTATTAGCTGTCACTGCGTGGATCAAGCAAGCACGGGAATCCTAGACAATTATTCTTCTCCACTCACCTTGATGGCAGATGCAGCAAGCCCAGCATCTTTCTGGTTAAGGAAAATAAGTGCTTCCATTCATCACCGAGGGATCTCAAAGCCAGGGAGTGGAATAGCCTCCCTGTTTTGTCATCCAGTGTTCGCGTTAATCATTCTGAAGTCAGTCACAGCACAGCCAGAGAGAAGGTAAAGCTCCCTCTGCAACGCCTTAATCCCAAGCTCAGGAAAGTACTCTCTGTACCAGCAGTTTGTCTCCCAAACCTCCCTTCGCAAGAAAGTCATGGGGACAGTGAAGGTAGGAACAGAGAGAATTCATTTGTGCTAAATGCCAAACAATAATCTCTCCAAAGTTTCAAATGACTATATAAATATCAAAAGTCCCATTAGCAAACATGAGGTGACAGACTCTTTTCCAGTCTTAATCTATAACTCATAAAAGAAGATTCACTATGATTCCCCATTAAGTCCACTTTCAATGGCCCTCAAATACAACATAACACACTAATAAAAATAAAGGGCCCTTAGTACGTTTTCCAATTACGAGAGATATCAAATCACCTCAAACCATAAAACAGACAGCAGAAATTTATTATCCATAACTGAACACACTGCTAGTGCTGATTACAGTTTGTCTTTTAACCTATTCACAACGACTATGAAGCATCTTCCAGATTGTGAAAATCATTCCCCATAGTCTGTTTCTTCACATGTTTTAATTGCTGCTCCTGACCCGGTTCATTGTCAACACCCCAATTTTTTGTCGCATCAATCTGGAAAACTTTCCCTCCACCTTCTTCACACAACACAATACACAGCTGAGCTTTCCCGCTGGAAATACTGCGTGGCTCTTCTCCCCAATATGAAATATAAAACCTGCAAAGCTCGGCTGTGAAGACAGCATCAACGGCACCCACTTGGGAAATGATGTGGTGTTGTTACTCCCAGCTCTTCGATTCATCCCAGACAACCAAGTAACAAATGAACTGTGCCCAAGATGTAATTTCTTCATTCTAGGGAAGGCATGAGCGCAGCCTTGGGTCTGACTTGCTACCTCCACAGAATTCCGCCATTAAGTTCTCTCTACCCACGCCCCCCCCCACCCCCCCCCCCACCCCCCCCCCCCCCCACCCCCCCCCCCACCCCCCCCCCCCCCCACCCCCCCCCCACCCCCCCCCCACCCCCCCCCCCCACCCCACCCCCCCCCCCCACCCACCCCCCCCCACCCCCCCCCCCACCCCACCCCCCCCACCCCACCCCCCCCCCCACCCCCCCACCCCCCCCCCCCCCCCCCCCCACCCCCCCCCCCTTGACCTTCACTTCCCGTTTCCAACCAATTTGGTAAGTGAAGTCATAGAATCCCTACAGTGCAGAAGGCCCATTCGGCCCATCACGCCAGCACCAATGACAATCCCACCAAGCCCTAACCCCATAACCCTATGTATTTACTCTGCTAGTCTTCCTACACTATGCAGCAATTTTGCATGGCTAATCAACCTAACCCATATATCTTTGGAATGTGGGAGGAAACCGGAGCACCCGGAGGAAACCCACACAGATACAGGAGAACGTACAAACTCCACACAGACACTTGAGGCCAGAATTGAACCCATGCATTGGCCATGCTAAATTTTCTCTCAGTGTACCCGAACAGATGCCAGAGTGTGGCGACTGGGGGATTTTCACAGTAACTTCATTGCAGTGTTAATGTAACCTACTTGTGACTAATAAACAAACTTTAAATAAACACCGGATCAACTTACGTCAATAAATCTAAACTGCCTGTAACAATGGAAATCTACCAGTCATGTATGAGGCATTGAGCGGGTACTTGGTCCCACCATCAGCAAAGTTGCCCCTGAAGTTGGCAGCTGGTGAAGTACGCACCAACAGTGGACAGATGTGCCTCTGGGCTGAACACTGCTGTGAGCTGTAGTCCTGTGAGGCAGACATCTCCCACTCCACACTTGTACTCTCCCACAGCCTCATGTCATATCTGACCTGGGTGAAGAACCCTCATTACTTCAAGAAGTGGGTAGACTGCTTAGCAAACAGAAAGACACCTGGCAACGATGGATTCCAGCTGAGCTGCTCAAGTACGGAAAGTCCCATCCAGTGCCACAGTTTTATGACCTTTTCTACACAAAAATAGATTTTGTTCCACAGAAGATGCAAAAATCATCACACTACACAAAAACAAAAGGGACAGGGGAGACATCAACAACAACAGGGTCATCTCACTCCTCAACATCATGGGGAAGACCTTTGCTCGAGTCACAGTTGAAAAACACTCCATCCACTTGCAGCATGAATGTACTCGGAAGCAGAGTGCAGTCTCTGTGCAAGCAGATCTATTGTGGACATCACTTTCTCCATACGCCAGCTACAGGAGAAGTGTAGAGAACAGGGTATCCCTCTATACCTTACTTACATAGATCTCACTAAAGCATTTCAACACCATCAGCCGAGCAGGATGCTGCAAAGGTTTGGGGGAAATTGGCTCTCCACCAAAGCTCCTTCAGACTCATCTACTCCTTCCATGACAATGTGCATGCGCACTGCATGGTCCAGTTTGATTTCCCCACACCCCACAGTTTCAGAGTGAAGAATCAAATGAATTGGGGCTGTTTCCTGGCCCCCACTCTGTTTGGCATCTTCTTCTCCATACTCCTGACCTTAGCTTTCCCTGAATATCTGGAAGGAATCTCCCTGCAGACTAGATCAGGCGGTAAATTCAACCGTCTATCAACACAAAGTGAAGACAAAAATACTTTGGATCATGATCTTCCACGCTGATAATACTGCATTAGTCACCAACATGGAAGCCCAGCTAGAAAGACCGATGGTCTGTCTCTCTGTAACTTGTTCTCTCGAGCTATCAGCATCAGGAAATGCTTGGTCATGGAACAAGGTGTTGCATCTCTGTCCTTGGTCACACTAAATAACACCACAGTGGAAGTGTTAGCAAATTCTGCTTCGTTAGGTACACAGTGACAGGCAATCTGCCTCTTGCTGCAGTGAAAGGGAAAGAACTGCCATCCAATCGACAATAGTTTCATGGTCATCAGTAGATTCTTAATTCCAGATCTCTTTAATGAATTCAAATTCCACCATCTGCTGTGGCGGGATTGGAACCCTGGTCCTCAGAACATCAGCTGAGTTTCTGGATTAATAGTCTAGCAATAATACCACTGGGCCATTGCCTCCCCAGTTCATTAACATTCGTCAAACAGAGGCGGCTTTGTTGCCTCGAGCACACCCACAGGATAGGGGATGGTCGCATACCCATGGACTTGCTGTATGGTGAGGGAGCCGGAGTCAGACGGCCAGTGGTATTCCCAATGTTTTGCTTCATGGATGTTTGCAAGTGTGACATGAAGGCCCTAAACATTAATTATAGCCTTTAGGCTAAGATCAAGCATCAGATAAAGCCGCAGGTGGGGTGCAATGCCTTATCTTGGAACTTGTTTTCTTTTGTGTAGACCTTGAATTGGATACCATTAAAATGTGAATTTGGTTTTTGGAGCAAGGAATAGGTTAATAGATTAGGGTTTGCCCAGTTCATTCTGATCATTGGCTTTGTAACTTTAAGAATGGAGTAAAAATTTATTTAAAAAAAAAAAATTATCACATCTGGAAGTCACTAGCTGACAACAGAGGAAAAAGGTGCACCCCCTGTGGGCGAGCGAGTACCACAAGAAGGCCAGTGCCTACAACAGCTTGGCAACAGTCGCCAATGCCAAAAGCAACAACCCACAAAGACATGTGAGGCTTCATTGTACGGCACTTGAGGCAGCCAACCCTGCCTTTCAAAGATTCACCTCTTCAGCCATCAGCGTATAGAGATACCCCATTTGAAATGGACTGTTTGCTGTGACTCCATCTTCTTCTGATTTGATTTACTATTGTCATATGTATTAGTATACAGTGAAAAGTATTGTTTGTTGCACGCTATACAGACAAAGCATACCATTCACAGAGAAGGAAAGGAGAGAGTGCAGAATGTAGTGTTACAGTCATAGCTAGGGTGTAGAGAAAGATCAACTTAATGCGAGGTAGGTCCATTCAAAAGTCTGATGACAGCAGGGAAGAAGCTGTTCTTGCGTTGGTTGGCACGCAACCTCAGACTTTTGTATCTTTTTCCCAACGGAAGAAGGTGGAAGAAAGAATGTCCGGGGTGCTTGGGTCCTTGATTATGCTGGCTGCTTTTCCGAGGCAGCGGGAAGTGTAGACAGAGTTGATGGATGGGAGGCTGGTTTCAGTGATGGACTGGGCTTCGTTCACGACTCTTTGTAGTTTCTTGCAGTCTTGGATAGAGCCAGAGCCATGCCAAGCTGTGATACAACCAGAAAGCTTTCGCAGATGGCAGGTGACCACTGACGCATATGGAGACCAAGGTCTCTCTGTTCAACTTAATTCCTTCACGTTATCTCCTGCTGGCATTCGCTGTTCTGGGATTGTGTGTCCAGTTAGACAGTGAAAAATAATGAACTAGAGGAATGTATTTTGTTGCTCAGAAATTATAGCTTTAGCTTTCTGTGGCTTTTCTTCAATCCTGGAACTATTAGAACAATTATGCTGTTTATTACTTAATTCTCATTGGCAGCTGAAAATAAGGGTTTTTTTTGGATCGTTCAGACATAAACCAGTTCCCTTCTGAAGCATTGTCTGTTTATTACATTCAGTTATTAGTTTATGTCAAGGGTTCAAAATGAAAATTTGTAAAGCTGATTAAATTTTCAGCCCTGTTCACCACCAGCAGGTAGAGTTAATACAATAAACAGCAGGCCTTACACGATTCAGTGGTACTTTACTATCGTAAGGTATTTAATTCCCTCTGTTAGTAGTACAGTCATATATTATGACAAATTAAGGGTCTGAAAGAGAGAAAATGAACAGTAGAATAACAATCGCAAACATGGCGTGGCAGTCATTACTTGAGGCAATGAATGGCACCTAAGCAATTGGATGTCTAATAATGTCATTTCAGTAGAATGGGCAACGTCATTAAACCCCTCAATACTGCATAGGATAAATAGCACACAAACAGGCCAGTCAGCGCAGACAGTCGATGCTGGTATCTGTGCGCCAATCAAGCACATATATACATACACATATTTTTACGTCACAATATATGGCAGCATGATGGCACAGTGGTTAGCACTGCGCCTCGCAACGCCAGGGACCCGGGTTTGATTGTTTGATTCCCGGCTTGGGTCACTGTCTGTGTGGAGTCTGCACATTCTCCCTATGTCTGCGTGAGTTTCCTCCGGGTGCTCTAGTTTCCTCCCACAGTCTGAAAGACGTGCTGGTCTATGCTAAATTCTCCCTCAGTGTACCCGAACAGACGACTCGGGGATTTTCACAGTAACTTCATTGCAGTGTTAATGTAAGCCTACTTGTGATATTAATGAATAATTTAAAAAAATATATATAATTACATCATATATATTATTACATTAAGCCAAGATTTCAAATCACCTCTTGTTCTTCGGTCAGCAAAATATGTAACTAAATAAATCAATACGTTGGCATTTTATTCCACCGTACCCTTCCTGCCCAAAACTTCAAAAGCACTGTTAACATGAAACAAAAGGACAGACTGACTGACAACCCCATTGCACTCGAAATGCCAGACCAGTCAATGGTGATATCCCACTAGGACTAGTGTTAGGACTGATACGGTTTACAATTTTCATATTTAGCAATTGTACGAATGCATTTCAATTCTAAACAAAGAATCAGATGAACTCAGATCCGCACTATGAGAATTTGTTTCTTATGCAAAAGTGGTGGAAATACAAACAAGCTGAAAAAGTGTTAGGCCCAGTAGTTTGATGTCAGTAATAGGGAAGATATTTATGGGAATCATCAAGAATGCAGCACAGGACCTCTTAGAGGAAATTTAATGGACATTCAACGTGACATTAAAAAAGGAGGCCCTGCTTCAATAATTTGATTGTGTTTTGAAGGCCTCGTCAAGATCAGGGATGGGGGAAACCCGGGTAGATCAAAAAGCTGTTAAATTGCACCATTTCTCTACAAGAGCTAAGGCTTCAAGCTTTGGTGGAAGCCTGCTTAAAACAGTTTGAGAACATTCTCAAAGGCCATTAGTGAACAATACTTGTAAATGCATTTGGATCTGCCTGAAGACCAGTCAACAGTGGTGTTCCACAGGAAGAGGTTAGGACTTCTGTTATCTCCTATTTTCATTGATGATTTAAATAAACGATGTATAGGGAATGATATGAAAGTTTGCAGATGATATCAACATATGTGTGAGAGTCAGTGTTTTCAACTTAGAACAACTTAATCAAGCCAAGAAAGCATGGCAAAAAGACATGTCTGAGAAGGCGCCTCCTACTCAGTGTTCTTATACATTTCGGATCGGGAATATGAACACTGTCTGAGGAAGTCTCATTTGACAAATCAAGATTCTCAGGATGGTGTAGTCACTGTTCAATTAGAGGTTGCTCATTCAGAGTGAAAATTGGTTCATCAGGCACCAAATAATTCACTGCAAAGAATCAATATCTTTGGACAAGTGATAACTATCGGCAGATTGTGGGGGGTTGAGTTTGTGAGTGGGTAAATTATGTTTAACATTTTAAAAAATACAGTGTGGAGAAGGTGAATGCTGACCACACGTACAATAATAATAAAGCCCATGCAACGAGAGAGAACTGGGCACTCCAGTGAGTGGATCTTTAAACATTCATGACGGATGCTCGGTAGCAATGATTGCAGTAAATACTGTGCTCGGATGTAATTGCAGGACAATTCGCGATAAGAAAAAGCAGAATATTCTTTCCCTTATTGAAGGCCTTGGTTAGCCTCAATGAGAATACTGTATCGCGTTTTTGTGTCCACACAGTGGTTGATATTCAGGCTTTGGAGATGGTCCACATGAGGACCTAAGACTATTTCACAGTTTTAGTTCCCCCGAAAGACTCAAAGAGCAGGGATTCTATGCTTCAAGAAAGTATAGGCTTTGGGGGTTATTTGATTAAGGTTTATTAGATGATGATCATAGAATCCTTACAGTGCAGAAGGAGGTCATTTGGCTTATCGAGTCTGCACCGACCCTCCGACAGGGCATCTTACCCAGGCCCTATTCCTTTTACCCCACATATTTACCCCATTAATCCCCGTGACCTACACATCTTGTGCCACTTAGGGGCAATTTAACATGGCCAATCCACCTAACCTGCACATCTTTGGAGTGTGGGAGTAAACCAGAGCACCCGGGGGAAACCCACGCAGACACGAGGAGAACATTGCACATTATATTGTCAGCAGCTATTACAATTGCTGTATCTTCAGTGATGAGACTATTAAAGGCACTGATTCCAGGTTATTTCAGGTAGTTTCTTAGGTACAGAACACAGGTTAGTCACATAACTCAGCGTCCAACATAGAAACAGGAATAAGTCATTCGGTTTATGAATCTATTCCACCATTCAACTAGTCCATGGCTGATATATATTAACTCCAATTACCTGCCTTTATCCTGGGCACACGCCCATCCTGCTCAATATCTGTTTCTGTGACATAATTAACATATAACCACAAGACCTCCTGACTTCTGTGACGAGGAATCATATTGAAACATAAAATTCTGAGGGAGTTTGATAGGGTAAGAATTCTCCTGGCAGCATCGAGAATCGGAGGAACACCGTTTCAGAATAAGGGGTCTCTCCATTCAAGGCAGAGACAGGAAATAATTTTGCTCAGTGGAGCGTTATCTTTGGAATTCTCTTCCCAGAGAGCAGTGGAGGCTGCCATATTGAATATATTTAAAGCTGAGTTAGATAAATTTTTGATTTACAAGCGAGTCAAAGGTTATGCGGGGGGGGGGGCAAGCGAGAAAGTGGAGTTCAGGCCAAGATCAAATCACTTATGTTCTTATTGAATGGCAATAAGAGGGTCCAAATGGCCTGTTCCTGCTCCTATTTCTTAGGTTCTTATATTCTTACGATTTGATCTGGATTTCCTGAGCGGGATTTTATGACCTCGCTCAGGTGAGATTATATAGGGCGGCACGGTAGCACAGTGGTTAGCACTGCTGCTTCACAGCTCCAGGGACCTGGGTTCGATTCCCAGCTTGGGTCTCTGTCTGTGTGGAGTTTGCACATTCTCCTTGTGTCTGCGTGGGTTTCCTCCGGGTGCTCCGGTTTCCTCCCACAGTCCAAAGATGTGCGGGTTAGGTTGATTGGCCATGGCAAATTGCCCCTTAGTGTCCTGAGATGCATAGGTTAGAGGGATTAGTGGGTAAAATATGTAGGGATATAGGGGCAGGGCCTGGGTGGGATTGTGGTCGGTGTAGACTCGATGGGCCGAATGGCCTCTTTCTGTACTGTAGGGTTTCTATGATAAAATCCCGCCCGAGGCCAACGGAGGTTTCCGTTCTGCGAGCCTCACTGCCCCGGAATTAGGGCGGGCGATGCGGTAAAATTCCAGCCCATGCTTCTCATATGTGCTCTTGCGTGTACATGTGCAACATTTCTGGGAGCTGACTGAAAAATACGGGATTAGGCGAGGCCAGGTACAATCGTTCACTTGCTTCATTTCAGACACTTAACGTACAGAGCAATAGGCAAAGCAAATTATACTTAATTTAATTTCAATTTCTCCTGGAAAACACATGGCAAATACTAACCACATGCCCTGTCCTTTCCGCAAGCCAACCTCTTTGCTTTGGGCATTTCTGTTTTCGCTACACAACTTACAACTGGAACTCTGACCTGCAATTTAGTTCCCAGCTTCAGGCTTCCATGTCCTGTTCTCTCTCTAGTCTCAGTCAAGGGGATGACTGTGGCACTGACTGTCCTCCCGAATGCACTAAGGAGCCTGTATCCTGCTCCCCTGCGGGGCGGGGTAAACATATCCGACTGTTCTCAAAATGAATCGTCTTCCTGGCTAATGGGACTGGGATGAAATAATTGATCCTCGCTGCATCAGATCGGAAGTGACTGGAGCCGTGGTTTTTTATAAATACATTTTTCAATTTTGCTACACTTGGCGCAAAGGAAAACTCCCCCTGTGGTTTCCAGAATGCCAGACAAAGCAGTTACAATTACCCAATTAAGGGGAAAGGTGAGAAATGTCCAGTAACTCAATGTGTGGCATTCACTTCAGTCAAACAAGCCGAATATGCTATCACTAGAGAATCCACTTTGAAATATGAAAAGGCATCTCAGTCCACACTTCCAGTTCCCTCCACCTTATATCCACATACGCTTGTTGTTAATACAACAAATGGTTCAATAGTGTTGGCATTCAGTGCTTTAAATGGTGATGCGTTCCAAATTGTCAATATAAATCGACTGTTCATGCCACAACGCAGTTCCCAAAGGTTGCAGATCCAAAGCACAAAACTGTCTGTAATCCAACATAAATTGGCACTAAACTGTCAAGGTTAGTTAGAAAGGGCATAATAATTGGGGTGGGAAATAAAATTGTCGCAATGGAATCATACGGATGGTTTATTTTCTGAGACGAGGGTTACGACACGTCATTGGGGCAGAATAAAAGGAGTCCGACTATATTTAATGAGTGGTGCGTCTGACCTATCGAGGGTCAATAATGACACTGAGCACGAGAAATGGAAACATGTCCCATTCCCCGCGACGACAGGACTCAGTTTGATGAACAGCGTTTCTTTTTAACAAAAAGCATGGGCTGTGCTAACCGACATATTGGAGTGTAATTCCACAAGGAACCCTCAAAAGCAGACAGGCTGAAAATATTACCCGTTAAATACAGGCAGCATCAACGTACCACCGCAGCATTGTGGAGGAGAGAATGATCTGCATTTTTGAAATCTGTGACACTGTTTTTAATGGCATATTTTACTCAACCTACAGACCTCCACCTGAAATGATGTGCTGAAAGATAACAGATAGAACGAGTTGACATGTTTTCAGGAATCGTGTGCTATGAGATTGTGATTGCTCGATATGTTTAAAGCACAGATACAGAATCTCCACACTGCAGAAGGAGGCCATTCGACCCATAGGGTAACACCGACTCTCCAATAAGAGCATCTTACCCAGGCCCTATCCCGGAACCCAACCTACTCACCTTGCTAATCTCCCTAATCCACACATCTTGGGACACTAAGGGGTGATTTAGCATGGCCAATTTCCCTTACCTGCACATCTTTGGACTGTGGGAGGAAACCAGAGCACCCAGAGGAAACCCACGCAGACATGGGGAGAACATGCAAACTCCACACAGATAGTGATCCAAGGATGGAATTGAACCCGGGTCCCTGGCGCTGTCTCTTAAAGGAGAAACACGAAGTGTTGAGGTGGAGAAGGGAAGTTTAAGACCCAGGCAGCTGAAGGCAAGGTCAGCAATGGCGGAACGACTAAAAGACAACAGTTACAGTAGTGTAGATATCTCGGAGGGTTGTGGTACTGGAAGAGGTTACAAAGAGGGCAAGGACATTAATTGATTGGGAACAAGAGTGGGAATTTCATAATCAAGAAGTAATCAGTTCCCAAATTGTAAATAAGGGTCAAACCTTCCATTTGTCACTAATTAAGAAAGTTGCAATCGAGGTGGTTCAACGATATTTCTGGTGGGCACTTGATTAAAATCATTTGTACCAGTTGCTATGGAAACAGGGCTCCCTCCGTGTGTGCACAGAATCCCATGTAATTCGATTGCTGTTCTCGCATCTTGCCACAGTTTTAAAGCACCATCCCAATTAGCTGAACACTCCACATCAATCTGCAACTCTGTTAGGAGTCAACAGATAAATATTTCCTGTAGACATAGCGTACATGTTGAAAGCTGCAATGGGAACTCAGTCCCCAGAGGGACTAAACAGCTAAACTGTAAAATAAGTTCCCTCCACCACCTTAATGTGCATTAAAAAACTGAGATTCTACACAGTGTCAGTTAAGCCTAAGGAAATTACAGCTAAGAGATATGATTATTTTGGAAAATTCTACAAAGCACTCTATCTTCCCCGGTGCGAGGTTGCGATACATCCATGGGATCACCAACAAAATATCCTACACCATTTACGTTTCCCAGAATAAAGTGCATGAAAAGACATTAAGGTAAACACATGACCCTCCTATTGTTTGATTTTCATGGATCAATCGAACAGTACCATGCATTTCTATCGTGTTTCCCTACACGGAGCCATCTTGTTGACTTGGAAGATTAGCCAAATTTCGAGTTGTGATCCATGCATCCAATTTGCCCCAGCAGGGGAAAAGAAATGGGACAGAGTGGAGGGGTGGCAAATAGGTAGAGGAGAGGAAAAGGAACGACGGAAGCAAATGAGGGAATAGTAAGGCAGGAAGGAAAAGCAGAAGGATGGCAGTGGAAAGGAGAGCAGTTGGGGGGCCATGCCAGGCAAACTATTGAACTGACAGAATAATTCCCAATCAACTTCCCCAGTCGCCCAATGGTTTGGAACTAGAACAGCAAAGGTAATACACATGCCGCAGCTGCTTTTCCATTTGAAGCGACATTGCCTTATATCATGGCAGAAACCTTCATTGCACCACCTTCAGGCACAACTGGTACTACAGGTAGATTTGGGCACATTCAAAATTGATTTTGCCACAGAGAGCCTGTGATAGTAGATTTTTGTGCATTTTAAAATGAACATTGCATCTCATTCCTCAATTTTAATTTAATTTATATTAGTTATGTTGTGGCAGAGAAAGCACAATGGGTAGAACTGGAAAATTCTCACTGCGTTGGGACCGCCGGAGATAACATATTGTGCAAAATTCCGTTCAAATCCTGCCTCGTTGACATGATAGCATCTGTATCTGTCACATGACTTAATGGTGAAGGAAAGGGATGAAATTGAACAAGAGTCAAGGGGAGAAATGAAGAGTAGAAATGTTGTGTTTTCATTTTGCTCCTTGCTTGGAACAAGGTCGCTTTAAGAGTCCGATCATGTGACATATTGATGACGTCATTTGATATTTACGAGGGGAAACAGGCCGTTTATCCGAACAGCCTGTAGAGTAAACACATTTCTACTAAAGCTCTTGTTTGTTTGTACCTTCAAGGTCTGCAAGCCTATCCTTTAAAAAACCACAAAACAAAACTGGCACGGTGGTTAGCACTGCTGCCTCACAGCGCCAGGGATCCGGGTTCAATTCCGGCCTCGGGTCACTGTCTGTGCAGAGTTTGTACATTCTCCCTGTGTTTGCGTGGGTTTCCTCCGGGTGCTCCAGTTTCGTCCCACACTCCAAACATGTGTAGGTTAGGTTGATTGGCCGTGCTAAATTGACCCTTCGTGTCAGGGGAATTAACAGGGTAAATGTGTGGAGTTGCGGTAATAAGGCCCGGGTGGGATTGTGGACGGTAGAGGCTCGGTGGGCTGAACGGCCTCCTTCTGTACTGTAGGGATTCTATGACAAGGAGGTCGGAACCACACTGGCAAACACACTGAAAAATATTTTAGCAATATAGAAAAATCGTCAATCCATGCTGCAGTCAAAAGAAAAGGATTGAGAGGATTTTTAAAAATCGCTGCACCAAATCTGGTGATGAAGGGATGCCAAATATCAGTAGCAGCCATCGAAGGAACCAAAGTTGAAACAAAGATCTTGGAGTAAACAGCATTGAAAAGAAGCTCGCCATGTGCTCTAACTGGAAAGATCTGGGTTCGATTCCCGGCTTGGGTCACTGCCCTTGCAGAGTCTGCACATTCTCCCCGTGTCTGCATGGGTTTCCTCCGGGTGCTCCAGTTTCCTCCCACAGTCCAAAAGGCGTGCTGGTTAGGTGCATTGGCCATGCTAAATACTTCCTCAGTGTACCCGAACAGGTGCCAGAGTGCGGCAACTCGGGGATTTTCACAGTAACTTCATTGCAGTGTTAATGTAAGCCTACTTGTGACACTAAAAATAAATTTTAAAATTCTAAACATTACACCCATGGGAATGGCCAGAAGGGCCACAGCAAAAAGTTCATATAGATTATTTAAGTTTAAGTTTATTTATTAGTGTTAGTATTAGTTTTCGCACAGACAGGACCGGTCTCCTACACCATTCAAATTCGGGAGCTAGTGTGGAGAAGACACACCCATCAACCTTTAGCAACTAGAACTAGTTTGCCAGAGACAGAGTGAACCAAGACTCTGCAACAAACTGTGCCAAGTGAAAACCTAGACATTCCTGAGGACCTGACAATACCAGAAACAACTGTGGAAGACAGTACCTCAGCTAAGGACAGTTCAACACCAAGTCAACCTCCAAATCCTACATCAACTCCGGTTGATTCAGCTAGAGGCAACATCCAAACTAAACCAAAAACACCACAGATTGCATCACTTGAGGCTCGCCGACAACCACACAGGAGTCAACGTCCTCCGAAACGTCTAACTTATTGACTGCTGTGTTTATTAATTCTTCATATTGTAAGTTTGATTGTTAACGTTATATTGTGTTCCATTGCAGGAAACGCTGATTTAAAGGGATGATGGTTAGTGTTGTGTATTCCTTTTTGTTCCTAGTTGAACCATGGTCACTTTAAGAGTCCGATCAGGTGACATATATCAATGGCATCATTGGCGAGGTTAAATGGGCAATCTATCCTAACAGACTGTAGAGTAAACACATTTCTAATAAAGATCTTGCTTGTTTGTACCTTTGCTGTCTGCAAGCCCATCCTTTAAAATTACCACAAGAGGGGGAAGGTAAAGAGGCAAGACATGTGGGAGGACGCACGGAAGGGACAAGATGGAGAGTTTATCACTACATATTTTAAATAGACCCTTTGGCTTAACATCTACTAGCATAATCGCATCTTCATCTATTAAACCATACACCATTTAATATTGAGAAAATACACATGCAGCAAAGCTAAATGAATTTCACATGGATTAGAATATTCAAGCAGTGAAAACATTCACTCTTGGGACTATTTTAGAATAGCGCAGGGTAGGTAAGAAGCCAGAACATTAGCTTGGACCTGATCCTTCTTCAAGTATTTGTTTAGTTTTCCTGCCATCTTCTTTAAACTCAGAGGCGTTAGTGTGAGCCCAGTCAAACCAAGTCAGCAGGTCAAACCTTTTCTGACACCTGGCCAGCCAACTGTCCGGGTTTCTAACAAGGTTACCAGCGCGCTGACAGCTAGTTCACTCCGTCATGTTTGATTAACGCTCAGTAATTGATTTTCATTTCAAACGGCCTGATACTGTCAAACCCAATCAAGCTGGGTGATGCTTCAACTTTTTGGAAAGGTATTTATTGCATGCCATAACAAAAGGAGGTAATTTCGCAACACACTTGTGATGTCAGCTGGAGCTGCCCACTTCTCCCTCAGAGACTGAGAGGATAACAGATGGCAGCGAGTCCAGCTTTCCCAGTACTGCTGCATCAGCAAACGCCTGTAGCAGCACAGGCTGCTAAATGATGCATCAAGTACCCAATTATTTATTTATTAGTGTCACAAGTAGGCTTATACTAACACTGCAATGAAGTTACTGTGAAAATCCACCAGTCGCCAGATTCTGTTCGGGTAACGCTGAGGGAGAATTTAGCATGGCCAACGCACCTCACCACGTAAGATTTTAATTATTTTTTTTTTTAAAAAGGTCATTTTTGGGAAACTCATTTCAGAATATGATTCATTACTGACCATCACCAGAATATTTTAATGGAAATACATGCCCCTTTTCCCGCAACAAAATTCCAAACTCAAAATCAGGGGCAGCAAAGGACGGGGAAACATTCAGTTTTGCCATTTAACTTGGCATTCAAGGCCTAAATTTAAACAAAACAAAATCTGTCACACGTAGCAGTATGGTGCCCCATACATATAATTACCATCTAATGCTTATCCTTTTCCTCTTTCTGCATTATATTTTCTCCCTTGTCCCCATCACTCACCGTAATGCTCTGTAACTGGCCTCGACACAATATACAAGACTGGAACTAGGGATAATTTTCTCTATTTGCCAGAGGGAAAGTATCAGGACTGTGCTCTAATGACAAACAAAATTGAAACACAAAACAACAAAGCACTGATTTTCCTTTCCATTGCACCCAAGGAGTAATTTGGTCCAATGTGTAGCAGAGGGGCTAGTGGGTAGAGGTCTGATATATCAGACGCAGCCCCCTTCAATAATGCCCTGAACTCAAATATATCGGAACCTGCACCTTCAATAATCGTGGACCCAGTGAGAGGATGTTAATAAAGTGGGAGGGGTATTTCCTGTCACTAAGTCTCTAAAAGGCGGGATACCTAAAAAAATAACTGAGGGAGTGTACAAGGTGGAACCCTCTGCAGATCAACCATGAGTTTTCAAAGGAACTTGGAGCATGCTAAAGTTCAATGGCGGCATAAGGCAAATCGAATATTCCTCCCAATGACCTTTGGGCTTCTGCAGAAATCTATAATGCGACAGCTAAGGGGATGTAATTGCAGGCCACTCACGTCCTCAATCATGGTGTAAGGTTCTGCAGCAGGATCAGGGCATCTCTGCCATTCTGAACCTGTTCGTTTCCCAGTGAAGGTCCAGAAACAAAAATCAACCCTTATACGTTGAACAAATCTAATTAGGAAGACTGTTCGAATAACAGATCAGAAATCCCATTGTATATTATGAAACCAGACTAGACTCCAACAATTTTCTATTTATCATTAATGTGAGGAGATGTTTCACTCCAGGCGTAATTCTACTGACACATTTGGAAGCTTGATGCTTTGGGAGGATGGCAGCCCCATCTGCAGGAGATGGGGAATGCAAGTGAACTTCCATCTTGAGGCGCCCTCTAAAGAGGTTTGTATTCAATTAAATAAATGGTGGTCAGAGCTGAGAGGTCTTCTGTGTGAAGCAGGTTTCAAACAGCAGGGCAGGTGTGGCCTGCTTTGGTGGAGGAGTTATAACAGGAAACCTCGCGGGCTGCCCAGGCCAGGCATCAGCCAGCCCTTTTTCCAGACACCTGCCAGACTTGGCACACAGCGGCGGAGCCAGTCTGCCACTGGCAGGACGTTGCCAGGACGATCCTGGTAACATCCCAAATTAGCCCACAAGTGGGTATTTAATCGTGCAGATTGGCTCCTTGGCACTGCTGGGCGGACAGCATCTGCAGGAGATCCGCCGCCAGGATCGCCCAAAGATGGGTCAAGTTAGCTTGCTGACCCATAGAACCATAGAAACCCTACAATACAGAAATAGGACATTCGGCCCATCGAGTCTGCACCGACCACAATCCCACCAGGCCCTACCCACATATCCCGACATATTTTACCCACTAATCTCTCTAACCTACACATCTCAAGACACTAAGGGGCAATTTTAGCATGGCCAATCAACCTAACCCGCACATCTTTGGACTGTGGGAGGAAACCGGAGCACCCGGAGGAAACCCACGCAGACACGAGGAGAATGTGCAAACTCCACATAGACAGTGACCCAAGCCGGGAATCGAACCCAGGGTGTGAAGCAGCAGTGCTAACCACTGTGCTACCGTGACCCGGTACATCTTTCTCTGAAATTTCTCCTGGTGCCACCTTGAAGGGCGGCCCTGCAGGGCCAGGAAGATCTTGCCAATCACGCGGTAACTCACAGTAGAATAACCCAAATTAATCCCAGTAATGCCATATAAGAAAATTGAATTGTTGAGTTGATGGACCATAAATTAAATTATGACCCTGTAATGTCAAAAATGGAACTGCAGGTTTGCTTTCCTTAGTTTCATGTCACAGTATGTCTTTGAAAGGAACTATGTATTGTGACAGGCTAATGTCTTGATTGCAAAGTGATGAAGGTTTGTACATGTGTTTTCTGTTGCATTCATGCTAGTCATCCATTATTTGAATTGGCCTGACATCATCTTTTACCTTATTGGATTATTTTGGAGCTAGTATGCTTACTGTAATTGCAAACGTCTTCTTATATTTATCAAAGTTGAAACCGTGTTTAGATCAAATTGGATCGAAAGGTTGAGGAGATTGGGAATTGAGTAGGGTGTAGAGAATCGAAGGTGGGTCTTCAGGAAGAGATCACCTTGGAGGAGAAATGGGAAAGTTACTGGGGCCTCGAGAGTGGAGCTGATGGGAGATAAGAAATTGGCCAGAGATATTTTAGTCTGTAACTGAGATCTCTGAAGTCGAGTATTCAGGAGATGTTGCAAAGCTGAGCGGAAAGCTGTAAGTGTGGGTGGGAGAAGGTTATATAACAGGCAGAACAAAGTGAAGATAAGGAGGCAGGTAACTCTGAGAAGGGGATGTGGAGTTTCCGTGCAGCTTGAAATCACTGACAATGAGGAGTCGATTGGTCGAAAGACAAAAGGAGGATATCTAACGCAAGGAAACTTGCAAAGGGCTGGGAAGAGTGAAAAATAATATTTCATTAAAAAGATTTTAAATTGGGAAACATGGAAGACTGTGAGGCATCTGAAAGATATAGAATATCAGAGAAGTAGACGCACCAAGGTGGGATTTGGCAAGGAATACTACTGCACCACTGATGAAGATGCTCAGATGGGCTAAGTAAAGCCCATGCAGTAAAGTAATGCACTAAGTCATGCACTAAGTAAAGCTCCATGCAGTCAGGCATGGAGGCTCAGGTTATTTCAGCTATTATTTCTGTATATTTCAAGTGTACATATCATCTATAAACTAGTTTAATGTTCACCCTGGGCACATTATCTTCCAGATTACCTTTGGATAATCTTACATTTCGGTTCCTTGGGGGGCTTGAATTTGCCAGTGGAAATGGCCGTCTAGCCAGACATGATAAAAAAATATTTGTGAGCACTGGATAGTAACGAGGAAGTTTCACTAAGATCCGAGTCTTGTTCGAGTAGACCTGGTGAATTTTGTTGTGAGGATATAGCCTTAATTCCTGAATCCCTGGATTTGGAATTTGTGAATTCTGGGATTAGGAAATGATCAGGGCTAAAATGAGGTGCTTTACAACTGACCACGGGCTCCCAGGCATTGCAAACCCATGTTTCAAGCTGTTTGAAGATAGCTCACATTGCTGCAGTTACCAATGGATCTCAAGGACCAGTTCCATTTAATATAACGTTCAAATTGAATCCATATGCAAACCTAACTTTCAAAAATATTTACTGCAACCAATTTGTTCTACATTTGATGCACTAAAGTGTGCTAATAAGACATACCTGTAAAATAAATGCTACATGTTGCAATAAGGATTGCTACTAAGCACACCTGTAATATAAATGATCCTGGCATAACTGTTGTATTTTCCTGTCCCAGCGTATTATGTCCGACAAGCTTTCCTAGACATGTCGTATCAATATACATATCAACAGCACATGGCGTTTGCGAGAAAACTCTGCCCGGCACTTCGGGAGCTCTCTATTTGACAGATATAAAAGTCACGGTTTAAGTCTGCCTATTGACTGAATATCTAAAATAATTGTATTTTTATTCCGGTACACTTTCAATGCATGCTTTTTATTAGAGAAATGCGCTGCAGATGTGAAACCGTATGGATCATATAAAAATGTCCCCCCCCCCCCAAAAAAAAAGCAGGGGAAACTGAACTGGAGGTTAATGTCACCCTGAGGATGTGCCTTCAGACCACGCAATTGTTTTGTGTCAGCAAACCAGCCAATGTTCGACATCAAAGCAACCTAACCATGTTGACAAGTAGTATCTTTAGAATCTGTTACAAATCAGCTGAAAGATCATTGACGTAGTGCACTTTTTTTGTAAAGTATCTATTTTCAATATTTTACCATTAACACTGACAGAAGGGGAGGTGGATAAGGCTAAAAAAAAGCTTTATTTAACTGATGTCCATCCAGCTCCATAACTCAGTAGCTCCTCTGAGCCAGAATCCTACATTACTGAGTATCTCTCAGGATTTTAAGACAAATCCCAAGCTCTCCAACTCCTCCAATTTTGATTGTCAACAGTGATTGCTATTAAACCAAAACGACTTCTAAAAAAAAGTAGGCTTACATTAACAACACAATGAAGTTACTGCGAAAATCCCCTAGTCACCACACTCCGGTGCCTGTTCGGGTACACGGAGAGCGAATTTAAAGTGAAGTTTATTTATTAGTCACAAATAGGCTTACATTAACATTGCAATGAAGTTACTGTGAAAATCCCCCAGTCACCACACTCCGGCGCCTGGTTCGGATACACTGAGGGAGAATGTAAAATAAAGTTTTATTTATTAGTCACAAGTAGACTGATATCAACATTGCCATGACGTTACTGTGAAAGTCCCCTAGTCGCTACACTCCAGTGCCTGTTCGGGTACACGGAGGGAGAATTTAGCATGGCCAACACACCTAACCAGCACGTCTTCCGGACTGTGGGAGGAAACCAGAGCACCCGGAGGAGACCTATGCAGACACGGGAAGAACATGCAGACTCCGCGCTGACAGTGACCCAAGCTGGGAATCGAACCCTGGGGGGTCCTTGGCGCTGTGAGGCAGCAGTGCTAAACACTGTGCCATTCTATTCAAGAAATGATGAACAGAAATAATGAAAAGAAAATGAAATTCATAGCTGAATTTTAAATTGGAAACGGGAAGGGGGGGGTGATGTTAGCCTCTGAGAAGTTTACACATTTATGGAGGATATTGCGGAAGTAACTGTGCAATAAATACAATTTCCTAAATAGTTTACACATTGTAACAGAAGAAGTGAACAGTTGTTTTTCACCAATCTTCCAATAAAAGCACAAGTGTGAAATTTTGGCCATTTCCTGACTGTACTTCTGTCAAAATCAGCTGTCAGAATTTACATCAACTTTTATTCATCAAATTACACGGCCTGCTCTGCAATTCCTCGCGTTCGCTCTACGCACTGAATTCCATTTCAGAGCTAAACAGGCATATCTCCCGTGAGGCACCAAGAATGGCAACCTCTGACCCCAGCTTGTTCATCTGGCAAACATCTGCAAAACAGGGCGAGCAAGGCTGCTTGAGCCCAAAAATCAGACAATATCACAGCTCAGCAGAGCAGAATCTCATCTTTCGCCACTCCATACAGTTTTGCAATCTGCTATGCCTTCTCGTTTTCCACTGGAGCTGGTTCAATAGGGGGTAGAACGACTTTGTAAAACACCGCAGAGGTTTTAAAAAATAGCCCAGCAAATATTGAAACAGGGTTGTATTGAGTTCTACTAATTAAAATTCATCCGAGTATATAAACTAACAAATCTCATACACGGAGGAGATATCAACATGTACACTCTTAAGCATCAATAAACAGAAAAACATAGACGGCAAATCTTTACAATGATTATAGATATGGCAGATTCAATTTGATTCTTCATTAATATTTTCAAATTTTAATGTTCGAACGGATGTAAATCTGGGATTTAAATGTGATGGATTTATCGGTGATTTTTCATCCCTGAACATCCTCGAGATCCTAATTCATTTTTCAAGCACTTTAGCAGCAATTACGAGACAAATTGAATCCTTCAACAATAAGATCATAATTAGCTAATACGAGTGGACCTCCCAAGATGTTGCACAAAGGAAGTCATAACTAAGTCCAGTCTTCATGTCAATTAGATTAAAAAGCAATGAGATAATTGGGTCCAACGTTCTGTTATGCTAACCAAGTTTGGCAAGCTACACAGTTGGAATAATGAGGCATTCTGACTGTAAACTTCACTTTTATTAAGCAGAGATGCTGTAGTTTTATGAATTCAGCTGTCATAAGAGTGTAAATTTGATTTTCAAATGTACAAAATGGAAAAAGAAATTAACTCAAATAGCAGAAAAAGAAAGATTTACGTCTGGCTTTACAAAATCCACTTGAGGAAGGACTTAAAATGGCCACCTGTTGGAACGCAATGGGTGGCATTTTATGCCTTCCCCTGTGGTGAGTTTGATGGCAGGGTGGACATTCAACCAGGCAGGAGGGTGGGGTGGGTGGGGACCATGCCAGCTTCACGCCTAGATCCTGATCAAGTCTGTGACAGGAAAGGACATAGACAGCTTTCCTGCCCTGCCGCCAATTGAAGCGCTTAAGTGGCCAATAGATGTCCGCTTCATCTCTCTGCCACTGATGGGTGAGTTCACTACACAAGGAAAATGACCAGCCAGGCGCTTGTGGTCTCTTGGAAAGGCCCAACATTCAAAGGCATTCAGTGCCAAATTGAGGGACACTGCATCGGGAAAGGAGAAGGGGAAGAGATGCCCACTGAGAACCTCATGCTAATGCCCTGCACCCCACTGCCCCACCCCATGAAACTTCTCCTGCCATCATTTACCTCCGGCCTGGTTCACGCTGCAATCCTGCGCCTCTGGTAGATGTCATTCCAACGGCAGCCATTGCCTCACCAAGGGCGCTGACAAACAAAATGGCTACCAGCCAATCAGAGGTGGGTGGGACTTCCCATCACTAACGTCCTTGATCCAGCTGATTCTCCAGCCCATATAAAATCCACCCACCCCCAACCCTCCACACCACCAATAGGTGGGATATACAAAAATATTTACTCCCTACTCCACTGACACACAACGGTAGTAGTGTGTACCATCTACAAGATGCACTGCAGCAACTCACCCATGCTCCTTCAACAACACCTTCCAAATTCGTGAACCCCACCATCTAGATTAACAAGAGCAACAGATGCATGGGAACACCTCCATCTGCAAATTCTCCTCCAAGTCACATGCAGGTACTGAGCAGGAGGAGTAATTGTGTGCATGGGACCCAGAATTAAATTTAAAATTATGTCCGGCACCATTCACGATTCCCCAGATACTGAAGCAGTCCATGTCCATTAGCGAGATCTGGATAACCTACAGGCTTGGGGCAATAAGTGGCGAAACATTTGCTCCACACAAGTGTCAGGCAATGACCATCTCCAACAAGGGAGAATCTAACCAACCCGCCTTGATATTCAGTGACATCACCATCGTCAATTCCCACTACCAACATCTTGGGGTTACCATTGACCAGAAACTGAATTGGGCTATCCATATAAATACCGTGGCTACAGGAGCAGGTCAGAGGTTGGGAATTCTGCAGAGAATAACTCTCCTCTTGATTCCCCAAAGCTTGTCCACCATCTACAAGGCACAAGTCAGGGGTGTGATGGAATGCTCCCCATGTTCCTGGATGACTGCAGCTCCAACAACATTCAAGAAACTCAACATCATCGAAGAAAAAGTAGGCCCCTTGACATCCGCTATCCACTATCTCTACTCCCTACCCCACTTACACACAGTGGCAGTAGTGTGTACCATCTACAAGATGCACTGCAGCAACTCACCCATGCACTTTCAACAGCACCTTCCAAACTCTCAAACTCCACCACCTACAAGGACAAGTGCAGCAGATGCATGAGAACACCACTAGCTAAAGGTTCTCCTCCTAGTCGCTCACAATCCTGACTTGGGAATATATCACCATTCCTCCCGTCACTGGCTCGAGGTCCTGGCACGCCCTCCCTAACGCCAGCGTGAGTGCACCTAAACCACGTGATAAGGACAAGTAATTGCTTGTGACGTGATACATAAAGAATTTCTCTGTTTTATCACCTCTGCTGCATATCCTGCCTATTTGGCTTAAATGGTCCCAAATGTGTGAAGTAGACAGGGAGTTACACTCTCAATCCCACATACAGAGTCTGACTTCACATACAGCAAACAATACCAGGAGTTGACCAGGCAAATCAGACAGTTTTAAGTTTATTTATTAGTCACAAGTAGACTTACATTAACACTGCAATGAAGTTGATGTGAAAATCCCCTAGTCGCCACACTCCGGCGCTTGTTCAGTACACTGAGGGAGAATTTAGCACGGCCAGTGCACCCTAACCAGCAGCGGTTCAAGAAGGCAGCTTATCACCCCCTTCTCAAGGGCAATTAGTAATGGACAGTGAATGCTGGTAATTCGCCTTGGCTCCCGCGGCTAGTTTGAAGCGATCACAGCTCCTGATTAGTCTGCACACCGACAGCAGGTCCAAGCAGAAGATGGCAACATCGCCCACACCCCTCCCAATGCCCAAATCCCTCCTGATGGACTCGGTATCATGCATAGTGGGTTTTTTTAGTTTTATCCAATCAAAAGCCAAATTGCTCTAATCAAAGTCCCTGCAAGAGAGAGATTACAGATCCATGCTGACAAGACAGGGCCCATTCTTCCTGTCTTAGGCTCGATCAACAAGATCCAAGCTGATAGGAGCAAGCATTACACCCCCTCCAGTGCTTGATCTGAGCTTTATCGTAGTCAAAAGGCCTAGATGGTGTTTTAAAAATTGCTTCAAATGAAACCTCAGTGTAATCTCACGGACTTCTATCAAGTGCAGGATCAGATAACTACACTTGATCTTAGCCAAAATGTTATCTGATCAAATGCAAATAGAATCCTGCATTCTAACAGTTAAGTGAAAGAGATTTACTGCTATCCCAGTCACTCCATGTCTCCTTCTACAGATCCTTACTGTGGCATCACTGTTTACGCACAGTTTAAATTACGGCCTCAGAATAAAGGTCAGCTTAACCTTAAGGGACCGCCATTACTTCAGGGCAAACATATCTGATTCCTGGATCCACCACGTGCCTTACTGAAAGCTTCTACCTTTTTGAACATTACCGATGCAGCAATCCTGTGGTTGGGAACTCATTCCCAAACACAATACTGTTAACGCTGTGTTATCGCTAGCTTTCTCCCAGACAGTAAATATTGGTTAAACCTATCTTAGAATTCTACCATCTTTAATGTATAAATTAATTAAAGAGATACAGGCAATCTGATACGGCAGCAAGTTATAGGAAATAAAAAAGATCAGACTGAACAGAGGAGAATTCTTTATTTCGACAATTTAGCAATTTAAGGCAGGGTGCACATTTTGTAAGCTGGATAATTCTCGCTTAGGTATGAAGGGTACTTGAAATATTGGGCCTCAGCTGAAGACATCATATTTGCATAGTAACACAGTAAAAGGTTTCTTTATAGCTGTGAGTATTATCAGCACTTAGTGGTGTGCAGTCATCTGGATGAAGTACAGATGTGGCAGTTCAGAGCCAGTTCGTCATAAGAGCGTAGAACGAACACAAACACGCTTACATGTACATTCCTTTTTTAATCATCCTATATGCAATTAAATCACACTCTCATCTGGCCATCAGAAGCATTTTGCGACTGTTGATTTTCCAGACAGGAATGACTGCGGAAATTCGATGTGGAGAAAGACAATCGAAGAATTCCTGAGGGGCAGAGCAGCTCACCAGCCCCCGTAATGAAACTAGATGAGAGACTACCATCGCAAAGTGAATTCGTGATTAACAGCACTCTGACAAGAATCACAGATATCCCCTTTCTTATGCGCCTTGGGTATTCAGACATAATGAGCTGGTATGGATGACTAAAACCTGGAAACAAGAGGATAAAGGGTGCACAGTGGAGATTTGTACATTGAGTTCTGCAGCACAGATACAGGCTATTCAGCCCAATAGGTCTATACCGTTGTTTCATGCTTCACAAAAGTCTCCCACCCCGTTAATTCATCACATCATATCGTAGGGTCATAGAATCCCTACAGTCCAGAAAGAGGCCATTTGGCCCATCAAACCTTCCACCGACAACACCGATATCCTTCTGTTCTTTCTCTCTCATGTATTTATTCTTCCTTTATTGATATCACACATCTTCTTAGTGGTTAGCACTGCTGCCTCACAGCGCCAGGGACTCGGGTTCAATTCCAGCCTCGGGTGACTGTCTGTGTGGAGTTTGCGCATTCTCCCTGTGTCTGCGTGGGTTTCCTCCGGGTGCTCCGGTTTCCTCTCACATGCCAAAGATGTGCAGGTTAGGTGGATTGGCCATGTTAAATTGCCCCTTAGTGTCAGGTGGATTAGCAGGGTAAATACATGGGGTTGTGCGGTTAGAGCCTGGGTAGGATTGTTGTTGGCGCAGGCTCGATGGGCCGAATGGCCTCCTTCTACACTGTAGGGACCCTATGATTCCTTCTCCAGAATGCACATCAATCTTCCTGCCTCTCAGATGGTTACTTTCCTACCTCCTGTACTATACTGTCTTCCTCCCATCAATTCTAAGGGTGCTCTTTAGAAGACACTTGGCAATGTACAACATGGAACAGACCTCCCCTCTGTTCCGTGAATCTCCCAACCCCGTCTACAAAATATATCAAGCTACATTAAAATGCTATAATTGCCAACAAGCTGTATGGATCACCATTTGAAGTGAATAAATGCTCTGTATCCTTCCCGAAATCCAATGTATGGCACAATGCCTGTAAACAGCAATTACTGACATTAAAGGGACTGGGTTCCTTACCGAGTTTTCTAATTGATGAATCTCGATCTTAGTTACTTTTCTTCCAGCACTTGCTCATTGTTTATCTCTCAAGGCAACATTTGAGTAACAGGAGTATGGCCAAAAAATCTAAAACCAAAAAGCCTGTTCCCTTTGTTCCACTGGGACTTCTAAAACACGCAAATAAGTCTCCGCTTAAACCGTTACATATGCAATACGCATGAAGCAGGACAAAGGGTGGGAATGTGGAGTCTTTCCCACTGTGCAGGTCGGTCCCAGGGAAATGATCGCATTTTCTTCTGATAAACGCATTTCCATTGCGTTTCTTGTTCAAAATCGCATCCGAATCCATATGAACATGCACACCTCTGAGATGCTTTCGCATTCAAAACCCCTCCAAGTGACAGCCAGAAGGTTAACAATTGCTGGCATAAGGGTTACAACCTGTTTATACCAATTACAGACACCAAATTAGACAGCAATTGCTCTTAATTAAAACTTTACTGGTATCCGAAGCTATCACAAGCTGGGTAAACAGATGAAGCAGCTCAATTACTTCATCCTCTCTGTTGGATCAGTATGCTGTCGCCATTAACTGTTGCCCAGTTTTTGCTGCTCCTGTGTTATTGGTGCCGCAACCTGTGTTTTTAAATCACCACCCTTCCTCTGCACCCCTTGTCTTCCCTGCGCCACCCTCTTGTTTCCTGATTCAAGATCGCAGGCAAGTGACTTACTCTAAGCACTCTACCAATATTAATCTGTGTCCAGTCAGTCGGAAATGCGTGGGAGTGCCTTGTCTATTGATTATCCTTCCCTCTCTCTAAAACTGTCTGGCCTCTGCTCTGCATCCTTCTCTTCAACCTCATCTGAGTGACCTGGTCAGATACACAAAACACAGATTAAGGAGGCGATTCTAACTTCTTTTCCAAACAATAATGGGCCCATTGTAGTTTTATATTGTGTGTCAAAGCCCTTCCCAGGTTTTCTTTTCATTTCAGAACGCGGGGGGATGGACAGAGTACCAAATGTGTTACCTCAGTTTCCAAACAATAACAAGACAATCACACTCCCCATTAAATTCCACATAGACTACTGTAGTTTTTCCTTTGATAATCATAGAATCAATCAGTGCAGAAGGAGGCCATTTGGCCCATCGGGCCTGCACCGACAACAATCCCACCCAGGCCTTTTTCCTGTAACCCCACGTATTTACTCTGCCAGTCCCCCGACACTAAGGGGCAATTGAGCATGGCTAATCAAACTGATCCGCGCATCTTTGGAGTGCGGGAGGAGACCGGAGCACCTGGAGGAAACCCGCGCAGACATGGGGAGAACGTGCAGACTCCACACAGACAGTCAGCTGAGGCCAGAATCGAACCCGGGTCCCTGGCGCTGTGAAGCAGCAGTGCTAACCACTGTGTCACCATGCCGCCCTCCCTTGCTGCTGCTGAACTGCAGAGAACATGATTTTTTCTTTAATTCTTAAAGGCACACCAGCGTCACATTAGTGAAATCAGCAGCACAGATCCGGAGAACAAATGATGTTATAGTGTTCTATTAGAAACAAAAGTGCTGTGGAACAGCCATTTCATTTTTCTCTGAAATTTTCACTGAGTAGCCTCACTGTGTATGTTTTGGTTGAGAATGCTTTAAGAGAAGCAGAGAATGAGCAACATACTCAGAGAGTCAGAGAAAGAGGCAAACAGAAATTTGGGCATACAGGTTTATAATTTTATCTTGTTTGTTCTTTCATGGAATGTGGGTATCGCTGGCAAGGCCAGCATTTGTTGCCCACCTCTATCTGCCTTTGAGGAGGTGGTGATGAGCCACCTTCTCAATTCATATTTTTATGAATACATCTTTTATTTTTCTAATTGCTGCTTGCGTATGTATTTCCAGTGGTTCATTGTTGAAATTAGCAGCTTGTATTATAAGACAATGGCGGGAATTTTCAGGCCCTTCACACCCTGCCTCAGCAGCAAGCAAGGACGGAGAATTTGGAGCTCAGCCAAGTATTTGTTCATTGCAGCAGGACTGGAAAATCCCACTGACATGAACTGCCGGAATTTTCCAGCCAATATTTTGTAACTTAGTTGATTCAGTGATGTGGTGCTTGTGATTTAATCGCTCTGCTCTTGACATCAAGGCAGCCTTTGACCTGGCAAAATTGAAGTCAACGGGAATCTAGGGAAAGTTCTTCACTGGCTGGAGTCATTCCTAGCACAGATGAAGATAATTGTGGTTGATGTAGGCAAATCATCTCAGTCCCAGGGTGCTGCTGCAGGCCTCCCTCAGGGTAGTGACCCAGGCCAACCATCTGGTCCAGGTACATCTGCAGTGTTGTGGTTACTAATAGTGTATAGAGAAAGATCAACCTAATACGAGGTAGGTCCATTCAAAAGTCTGATGGCAGCAGGGAAGAAGCTGTTCTTGGGTCAGTTGGTACGTGAGCTCAGACTTTTGTATATTTTTCCCAACGGGAGTAGGTGGAAGAGAGAATGTCTGGGGTGCGTGGGGTCCTTGATTATGCTGGCTGTTTTTCCGAGGCAGTTGGAAGTGTAGACGGAGTCAGTGGATAGGAGGCTGGTTTGCGTGATGGACTGGGCTATGTTCACAACCCTTTGTAGTTTCTTGCAGTCTTGTTCAAAGCAGAAGCCATACCAAGCTATGATTCATCCAGAAAGGATGCTTTCTATGGTGCAAAATTGGTGAGAGCTGTAGCAGACATGTTGAATTTCCTTAGCCTCCTGAGAAAGTAGAGGCATTGGTGGGCTCTCTTCACTATAGCGTTGGTGTGGAGGGTTGGTGATCTGGACACCTAGAAACTTGAAATTCTCTAATCATTCATCCCTGTAATGTAGACATGATCATCTGCCCTTCAAATGTGGGAATGTGACTTATGACATTACTGACGTCAATTTTGCACTCATTGAGTATTCACAAGAGGGAAGAATTGGGAGGGTGCAGCATTCCTGGAGAATCATAACCTGGAGCGGGATGGGGCGAGGCTATGACAAGAATCTTAAATTCTTAACTTTGCTGAACTGGCCAGTGTAGGACACTGAATGCAGGTACAATGAGTGAATGGTGTTTGTTGCAAGTTAAGGTCTTGATTCACAGAACTCCGACCCCAGAATGAACAGAAAAACCACAGGTCAGCAATGTGAATGCATAAAGTATGGGGTCTGGAAACTGAGCGCTCAAAGGACTCTATCACTTTAAAGTAAATGAAAATGTAACTTTAATTTCTGGGCATGGTTTTAAATGAATTTTTGAAATTCTGGAGTCTTGGAGCTCTGACAACTGATCCTCCACTTTTATTGAGATCTTCATCAGTAAGATTACTGATTATGTTTGTAATTCCCAGAGTTTCTTTGAATACTGTATGAGTGAACAGATATTAACAGATGAGATTCATAACTGCGAGCTTTATATACTATCATTTTGTTAAAGCCATTGACTGAAAGAAAATCCCATTTCTACTGGAATAGAAGCAGAGTAACAGTGACTGAAGTGAATTATTAATGGAAAAATTGTGCTGATATAATCTGCAATTACATTTTTTAAATAAAATGTTTTAACAGTTAGCTCAGTTGGCTAGATGGTTCAAGTGTAGTGCAGATTAGTGCTAACAGTGCAGGTTCAATTCGTGTACTAGCTGTCATAGAGTCAGAGATCAACAGCACAGAAAAAGGCCCTTAGGCCCATCGCGTCTGCGCTGATCAAAGACAAACCACCCAACTATTCTAATCCCATTTTCCAGCCCTGTATGCCTTGGCATCGCAAGTGCACTTCTAAATACTTCTTAAATGTTATGAGGGTCTCTGCCTCCACCACCCTTTCAGGCAGTGAGTTCCAGACTCCCACCACTCTTTGGGTGAAAAAGTTTTTCTTTATATGGGGCGGCACGGTGGTTAGCACTGCTGCCTCACAGCACCAGGGACCCGGGTTTGATTCTCACCGTGGGTCACTGTCTGTGTGGAGTCTGCACGTACTCCCCGTATTTGCATGGGTTTCCTCCGGGTACTCCAGTTTCCTCCCACAGTCCAAAGATGTGTGGATTAGGTGGGTTGGGCATGCTAAATTGCCCCTTAGTGTCAGGGAGGCTTGCTAAGGTAAATGCATGGGGTTGTAGGGATAAGGCCTATGTGGGATTGTGGTCAGTGCAGATTTGATGGGCTGAATGGCCTCCTTCTGCATTGTAGGATTCTATGATTTTATGACTATGACTATCCCCTCTAAACCTCCTGCCCTTACCTTAAATCTATGCCTGCTAGTCACTGATCCCTCCACGAAGGGGAAAAAATTCTTCCTGTTTACTCCATGCTCCTGATAATTTTATACATCTCAATCATGTCCCCCCTCAGTCTCCTCTGCTCCAAGGGAAACAACCCCAGTCTATCCAATCTCTCTTTGTAACTAAAACTCTCCAGCCCAGGCAACTACCCAGCCGTGGTCGGTCACTGAGGCATGGCTCCCACCTTAGCTCACCCTTGATGCAGAGTGGCGTCTCTCAAAAATACCCATGTTAAATTTATCAGTTAGAGTCACTATTATTTTGCAGGAGAGATCGAAAAGTTAATGAAGATTATAAACTACTAAAACAAAAGTTACATTTCTCATCATCAAACTACTAAAAACTGTTTGAAAGGTACATCTAAATGCAGGTGGAACAAAAGCTGTGGACAAAGAAATGGAATATAAATTGGTTTGTGGGATTGCTGGCACAGCATGAAGTATTAATGTGCCGTGCCACTATGTGCTAAGAACTAAGATCACCATGTGAAATTACTTGTACCCTCGGTGGGTAAGGTCACCACAATGGACCAACTTCCATAATCTTCAATTTACTTTGCAGCATGTCTTCACCTCACGAACTAAGGCACTCTCATCTCTTTTTCATCTCTTGCACGCCCTCTGAGTCCAAAGGAAATATAAAGCAAATTTTTACCGTGCGATGGAGGTGCAATGGAGGTGAGACATTGTTTTTTTTGTGAACCGTGGGATGGAAGGCGTTTACATGAATGCACACGCAAGGGTGTTCATCCACAGCAGAAGTCAATTTCTGTTACTCGCGCTGTGTTGAAACAGACGGCATTGTGTCGAGTCAGTGTGACAGAACTGTCTGCAGTCAGTCAGTCACACGCTGTTAATGTGTCTGTCCAAACATTGCTGAACAGTGGACTATGCGGCTTGTGGTCTGTGGTCTTTTATTATACAATGACTTTATTTTATAGTTGAGCAAAAATCTAACAGGAGAACATAGAAGCTTCTCGATACAGTAAATTAAGTGTTTGTTATTGCTTAAGCTGTTACGTAGCTGAAGTCAAATTTCAGACAAAGCACGCAAATAAAATTCCGCGCGGGACTTTCCGGCCGCGCTTGCCCCAAATCCGGAAAATCCTGCCCGAGGTCAACAGACCTTTCCATGGTCCTCGCCCGCCACGGGAATCGTAGAAGGCAAAACAGGAAAAATTTATGCCTCTATGTTTCAAAGGACTGATGTTTACAACAGTTGAGGGTCATCTCTTAAATGAGAGGATAGGGGTCCTATCTGAATGTTACACAAACCCTATACAGTAGGTCAGAGAAGAGACTAATGAATAAGATCAGTTCACCTGGAGTCAGGGGACAAGTGGCAGAATGGATTGCCAGCTGGCTTCAAGCCGATACAGAGACTGGGAGTAAAGGCTCAGAGTGGCAGAAGGTTGGAAATATTGCCCCACCAGGATCAGCGCTGGGACCATGACTGTTCGCAATTCATGTCAATGATTTGGATTTCGCACAATTTCTAAATTCACAGATGACACAATTTCTTTTTGATTGGGGGGGGGGGGGGGGGGAGAATATTGAAGTTGAGGAGGGCTGCAGCAAATTACTAGAGGGCATTAATAAACATGCAGAATAATTGGCCAACTCAAAACAGATAAATGTGAAGCAGTGACATTTTGTGCTATTTTGAAGAATAGTGAGGTCCCTTATTACTTGAAAGGTCCAAATCTGGGTGCACAAGAGAAACAAAGGGATGTTGGAGTACAAGTACATCAATCATTATCTGCCCCAGGTTGGCCAGGCCATTAAAAACAGCAAACCAGACACTCGGCTTTATTTCTAGAGGGATGGAATTGAAAAGTAGGATAGCTATGCGAAACCTATTTTGAACCTTGGTTATACCGCACTGAAGATTATCGCGTGCAGTTCTGGTCACCTTATTATGAAAACGATATAGAGGCAAGGGACAGTATGCCGAGAGGATTTTCAGGGACAATAAGAGAAATCAGGAAACCCACTTCTCTCCTAAGAAAAAAAGCTGAGAGAAAATAAGCTCAGGTCGATGGCATGGTAGCACTGCTGCTTCACAGCGTCATGTACTCAGGCTCAATTCCAGCTTTGGGTGTCTGCATGGGTTTCTTCCGGGTGCTCTGGTTTCCTCCCACAGTCCAAAGATGTGCAGGTTAAGTGGATTGGCCGTGCTAAATTGTCCCTTAGTATCCCAAGATGTGTAGGTTAGGGGGATTAGCCACGGGAAGTGCGCGGGGTTAAAGGAATAGAGCCTGTGTAAGATCCTCCATTGGAGAGTCGGTGCGGACTCAATGGGCTGAATGGCCTCCTTCTGCACTGTAGGGATTCTATGACCCAAAAGAGATCTTTATAATTATGAAAGATTTTCTGTGGGGTTACAAGGATAGGATGGGGGAAGAGGACCTGGGTAATACACTCGTCAGGGAGCTGGGTGCAGGCTCGATGGGCTGAATGGCCTCCTTCTACAGTGTAGGGATTCAATGATTTCTGCATTGAAATGCCAGCAGTAGAACATAATTCCAAACGGTTTACATATAATTTCATATGACATATTTGCAATTTGAATAGGGAACGAACAACTTACTCCATTGTTACTCTTCGAGGAGTTCACTTGCAGTCCTCGAGAAAAAAGAAAAAGCTACTTTCAGGTTTATTTGGCAGAGGCATTTTGCATGGTGTAAACATGGCGTTGTATTTTGCTCTACTGAATCTAAGAGGAATTGCTGAGGCACTGACAGAATCCAGATGATGTTATTAATCATTTATTAAATGAACAAGACTTTTGTAGTTAATTACTTTCAAAGGGTAGCTCATTTGTGGGTATACTGTTAATTAACAGTTGCATACAATGTGGTAACTGTCAGGGCTATGTATTATAAGCTTCTTTATATCAGAAAAGCCACACTTTTTCTCACTAATTACAAATTTTAGAATAGGATTAATTATGGTACAGTGGCTATGCTAGCAAATATATGGTTGAACGCCGGGGGATAAAATCTATATACTTCATATTATTTTGAGCAAACCTTTCATGCTTCAGTGCTCAGTGGTTGGGGAGACACGTCTATTTTTGTTTGGATGTGTTTTTTCTTTAAATTGTGTTGCTAGCACTCATTTCCAAAACTATTCAGGTTGTTGTAATGGTAGTTGATTTTGGAAATGGTTTTCTGTGATCGCACACACTGACATTTAGCCACTGCCCTCCGTCCCTGACAAAGCAGAACACTTGAGAGCAGAGTGGAGGTCAGCGGTGTGACCGCACAAAGAACACACTGCGTAAATAAATCTTCACCGCAAAAACTTGACAAGCCACACCACAAATCAAGGTTTCCTTTTTTATTACATGTAGCACTTTGCTCAGTCCCCAGATACACACAAAGTCAGTGTGCACCCAATGCTGTTTATTGGGGGCGAGTTAAAAAGATTTGTTTGACACGCCCAGGACCATACCCAATGTAATCATCAATCTTCCATCAATAGGTCCAGGCCCTGGGCAGTTAAGGGGGTCGTGCAACTCGACTATCCACCCCTCCACCACGGCCAAGTTTGTGGCTGGGCGGCCCTGGAGAGGGAGCAATCCACCAGTACGCTTCACGCCTTCCGTGATCAGTGGGCACTGTGGGTGCATCATCACCGCCAGAAATGATATTTTGGTTTAGTTAGTTAAGTTTCCTTTGACGCTTGGGGCGGGATTTTCCAGCCGCGCTCACCCCAAGACTGGAAAATACTGCCTGAGGTCAATGGACCTTTGCATGGTTGGCACCCCCCCCCCCCCCCCCCCCGCCAACCTGCTCCGAATCCTGTGGCGGGCAGGACAGGAAAATTCCGGCCTTTGTTTCAGCCACAGCGGCACCCCCACACCCTCTCGCTGTTATTTAAATGATTGATTTTGGGTCCACTGTTAGGTTCTATAAGACCTGGCAACCATTTATAGCGCATGTTAGGACGCTGCAGTTGGAGCCGGGTGAGGAGATACCCGATGGCCCCAGGACCCCGGGTGCTCCCACAGAAATCCCCCCTCCCCCAATTGGTGGGACGCGCCCTGGCCCTTTACCTGAGTACACCCGCCCACCCTGCCGAGGTGTGGGGACCAACACGAGAACTTTTTTTTTCCCTCTCACTCTCTTCGCCGTCTCTCTTTCTTTTCTCTACTCGCTAGTTGAGAGCCAGGGCTGTTTGGTGCTCTGTTGGTTCTCCAGTGGCGTTCCTCTGCCTTTTTGTTTTTATAGTATTACCGTCATCACCGGTGCAATTAGACGGGACTTGGGCAGGGTGGGTTGCTGGGGGTACCAGGGGCTGGTCGCCTGGCCATGGGTAGCCCTGTGCCCAGTCACGTTAGCATGTACACGCGAACACGGTGTGGATCTGTATCTGTTTGTTTGCTATGTAAAAATAAGAAAATTTTCAAAAAGAAAATCAAAAACAATTATTGATTTTTGCTTTATTTAAGGGTACAATAATAAATCTGATATTCCATTCTGCCAGTGAACAACTGAGAAAGGTAACAGTGTTGTCTTAAGTGAAGCATCAGAGTGGATGAGGTCTTAAACAATAGATCACAGCTGGATGAAGCAACTCAAATGGTCCCTCAGGGTATGCTGGTCTTCCTGCTTAAACCTTCAAGAGAAAGAAGCCAGTGCAAAACTTACAAAGCGTAGACAGAATTTACAGAGGCCATTTGGCCCATTGAATCTACACTGACTCCCAGACAGTGTAAGTTATCCAGGCCCTCTCCTCTGTCCCATCCCCATGACTGCACACATTTAGCATGGCCAACGCACCTAATCTGCACATCTTTGGACAGTGAGAGGAAATGGGAGCACCCAGAGGAAACCCACACAGACACGGGGAGAACGTGCAAACTCCACACAGACAGTGACGCGAGGCTGGAATTGAACCCGGGTCCCTGGAGCATGAGGCCACAGCGCTAACCACTGTGTTACCGTGCTGCCCCTTCTGACAATGAAATTCTCCCTCCAAAATTCTCCTTACCTGGAGCTTTGCTCTTTGCAGCCAGTTAGCTGCTGAAGCAAGGCTACTGAATAACACAGTTGGCTTCGGGAAAGACCCATCTGGCCTGTTTATACCCAATCTCTCACATCCTCCGCACTTCTGGTAAACAGTAGGAGAAAATTTATGGCCTGCTCAGTTTTTTTCTATAAACAATTTACAGGTAAACTCAACAAGTATGAAGAAACATTACAATCTGTTTTTTAAAAATGCTTTTTCGTTCTTTAAGTTTTAAAGAGGCAATATCATCATTTATTCGCATTAGCAAATCTGGCTGGTGACTCAAATGCAGTGTTAAACTGATAACTGCGCTGCAAATAAAATAGCTATCTTACTCTGATATGGGCTTTGGTAAACCACATATTAAAAATGGGACGCTTTTTATCCCTTGCATAGTTCACTGCTCTAACCCAACAGAAAACCATGAATAGAAAATAAGTTCCCCAGAAGTGACTTAATGTCTGTCTCTGTGGCTGTTACATCTGGAAACTGAGTCAAAATAGCGAAAGTCAATTTGGGCTTATTTGTTATGTGTACACACAAAGAGAAGTGTTAGAATTACCTCAGCGATGGAGAATAATCAGAGATGTCTTGTGGTTGAAATGTATGATTAGCAATGGAGGAGGAAAATAATCTGTGCAGGGACAAGGGCAAAGAAATGGAGTGACGGCATGGAAACAATATCAAGCAAGCAAAGCAAGGAAGAAATCAAGTGACAGTGTAGGTAGGGGGCTCGCAAAAATGGCCAGCAATGTTCTTGTGCACTCAAATGAACAGAAAAATGTGTGCTAACTACTGGAGTGGTGAGTGAGGATCCAGTTCCTTCAGACTCATAACAGCATACACAACTTCATGTTTAATTGTAGCCCAATTTATAATAAAGAGGATAATCCCAGAGCTATATCTGAAGGTATTTGAATTACATTTGACGGAGGTAATTAGTCATTAAACTTGCTTTCAGGGTTAGATAATTTAGTTCTTATTTGGGAAGTTAAAAGCTGCACCTTAGTGCATTCCTGTAACAGGAATCGGCTGAGTCAGCTCTCAACTGAACTTGGCTGGTTAATTGTACAACTAGTTCAAACCAGTTCCAGGGCTTTGTAAATTGTGCCGCTAAAAACAGAGGCCAGTAAGTGCTGCTCTGTCTGCACTGTGAGTGCTGCCTGACTGTGAGGAGTGCTTTTGGAATTGGGTGGAAACAGGGAGTTAGGTGAAATAGGCAGCAGAGGCTACAAGGGAGAGTGTTGATTGGTAAGTAAGTGCTACTCTTGATTCTCTGAAACTGATAGTGAGTTCGGACTAAATAAAACTTAAAAATGTTATCACAGGAGGGTTGTGATTTGATTGGCTGACAGGGAGCTGCGCTAAATTTGAAAATCCATTTAAATTACTGGTTAGAAATTGCGTCGAGACTGAGATAATAAGGAGATATAGAATTTGAAAAATTCAAATAAAATATTTAAATAAAAAAATTAAAACCCAAATTAAAAACTAATTAAATAAAATAGAAATAGAGGGTCAGGTGATGTGTTGTTCATGCATGCTGTGGGAGCTGGTGGACCCCATTGTGGTTCCCAATGGGCACGTGTGTAGTAAGTGTTGGTTGCTTGAGGAACTCCAGCTCAGAGTAGATGAGCTGGATTCTGAACTTCGGACGCTGCAACACATCAGGGAGGGGGAGAGATACCTGGACACTGTGTTCCAGGAGGCAGTCACACCCCTTAGATTAAATAGCTTGAATTCAGCCAGTGGTCAGGGACAGGAGGGTGTGGCTGCGAGTGAGGCAGGTAGAGGGATCGAGGAGGTAGAGTTGCAGGAGCCTTAGTCCCTGAACTTGTCCAACAGTTTTGAGATTCTTGCTCCCTGTGTGGACGGGAATGGGTACTGCAGAGAGGATGAACAAACTGACCATGACACCGAGGTACAGGGAGTTGTTCAAGTGGGGGGTGGCGGGGGGGGTGGCGGGGGGGGGGGGGGGGGAAGAAAAAAGAAATGTAGTCGTAATTGGGGAGAGTATAGTTAGGGGCATTCACATTGTTCTCTGTGACCAGGATTGAGAATCCCGAAGGTTGTGTTGCCTGCCTGGTGCTCGGGTTCGGGATATCTCATCTGGGCTGCAGAGGAACTTGGAGTGGGAGGGTAAAGATCCAGTTGCCGTGGTCCACGTAGGTACCAACGACATAGGTAGAACAGGAAGAGGGGTTCTGCTAAGGGAGTATGAACGGCTAGGAGCTAAATTAGAAAGCAGAACCAAAAGGGTAATAATCTCTGGATTACTACCTGAGCCACAAGCTAATTGATACAGGGTCAATAAGGGTAAGGAGGTAAATGCGTGGCTCAAAGATTGGTGTGGGAGAAATGGGTTTGAATTCATAGGACATTGGCACCAGAATTGGGGAATCCGATGGGTTGGTCTTCATCTGAATCATGCTGGGACCAGAGTCCTGGCGAATCATATAACAAGGGCTGTAGATAGGGCTTTAAACTAAATAGTGGGGGGAAAGGTTCAGTTGTATGGAGAATTAGAAAATCAAAGTTAAAGGAGAGGATAGACGTGCAGGCTAATGATGAGGACTTTCAACTAGTTGAAGGAGCCGAGGGCTCAGAAGAGGTCAGTGAAGTTTCCAGACCAAGTAATACAATAGAGTATAGAAGGTGGCGAGAAGCTAACCTCAGGCGGAGCAAAAAAAGGTGACAAGTATGAGAAGGTCAATGCAGGACTGAGGGTGTTGTACCCAAATGCGCGCAGTATACGGAAGATGGTAAATGAGCTTGTTGCGCACATTGAAATTGACTGGTACGATGTTGTGGGGATCACAGAGACATGGCTGCAAGGGGATCAGGGCTGGGATCTAAATATCCAAGGATATGTGTCCTATCGGAAGGACAGGCAGATGGGCAAAGGGAGTGGGGTTGCATTATTAGTAAGGAATGAAGTTAAAACTATAGCAAGAAGTGATATAGGATCAGAAGGCATAGAATCTCCGTGGGGAGAAACTGCAAAGGTAAAAAGACCCTGATGGGAGTTATGTACAGGCCCCCAAGCAGTAGGCAGGATGAGGGGCAGAAAATAAATCAGAAGATAGAAAAGGCATATAAAAAAGGCAATATTACAATAATCATGGGGGACTTCAATATACAGGTGGACTGGGAAAATCAGGTAGGTAGTGGATCCCAAGAAAAGGAATTTGTGCAATGTCTAAGAGATGGGTTTTTGGAGCAGCTTGTGACAGAGCCTACTAGGGAACAGGCTATTCTAGATTTGGTGATGTGTAATGAGGCAGACTTGATTAGGGAACCCTTCAGGAGCAGTGACCACAATATGACAGAATCAGATGTAACGGTATTACAATTAAATAAAGGTAACTACAAAGACATGAGGGAGGAGCTGGCCAGAGTTGATTGGAAAGGGAGCCTAGCAGGGAAGACAGTGGAACAGCAATGGCAAGAGTTTTTAGGGTTATTGGGGAGGCACAACAGAAATTCATCCCAAGGAAGAAGAAACATGCCAAGGGAAGGATGAGGCATCCATGGCTGACGAGGGAAGTCAAGCATAAAATCAAAAGAAAAAGCATACAAAGTGGCAAGGATTAATGGGAAGTCAGAGGATGAGACCCCTTTAAAAGAGAGCAGAGGACAACGAAAAAAGCAATAAGGGGGGAGAACATGGAATATGAATGTAAGCTAGCTAGTAATATAAAAGAAGATAGGGAGAGTTTTTTTTTCAATATATAAAAGATAAGAGAAAGGCAAAAATAGCCATTGGACCTGTGGAAAATGAGGCTGGAGAAGTAATAATAGGAAACAAAACAAGCTAAAGGGATGATCCTTTAGAACAGAGATGAGGAGGAATTTTTTCAGCCAGAGAGTGGTGAATCTGTGGAACTCTTTGCCGCAGAAGGCTGTGAAGGCCAGATCATTGAGTGTCTTTAAGACAGAGATCGATAGGTTCTTGATTAATAAGGGGATCAGGGTTATGGGGAAAAAGCAGGAGAATGGAGATGAGAAAAATATCAGCCATCATTGAGTGGCGGAGCAGACTCGATGGGCCGAGTGGCCTCATTCTGCTCCTATGTCTTATGGTCTTATTTTGTATTCATAAACCATCATAGGCTTTTGAAAGGTGTGTGGATAGCAAGCCTGGTATCTTGACTTGGTAGTGAGCTATTTACTCCATAGATTCGATGTACAGCACCAATTATAATACAATAAAATGGGCAATATTTGCTGTTTCTGACCTTGTCTTAGCAGTGTGCATTTCAACAATGCAAAAAAAACTTCTCACTATACGTACAGTGAATAGAACAATAGAAAGGAAATACAGATGAAAACTGTGATAGAGGAACAGAAGGTATGGACATTCGGCAAGTAACATCAATTAATATTTTCTGAAGGTTGTTTTAGACAATTATTTAATTCAGGAAATCAAGATTTTAAGTCAGATTTATCAATAAACTAAACATTATGCAAGCTCACAAATGCTGGGGTCAAAATGTAGAGAAGTCTGGTGTCACGGAATAGCAAACTGGTGGTTATTGACCAAATTGACCAATTAACTGATATCTTGTGAGGGAATGCCAAACAGCAGAATACTGCAGATATTAAACGCTATAAATGAAAATAAGTCCCTTGTGTATGTGCAATTGTTTCTGACCAATTTGACAAAGAGAAAAGGATTTCTGAGGTGCCACACCGTGGATTACTTACAGAAACTATCAAACATTTCTGTCAAAACGTTGCCTGATTTCAAGAAGAAATTAGATATAGCTCCTGGGGCTTAAGGGATCAGGGGATATGGGAGGAAGTAGGGAGCAGAGTATTGAATTTAATGATCAGCCATGATCATAATGAATGGTGGAGCAGGCTCGAAGGGCCGAATGGCCTCCCCCGCTTCTAGTTTCTGTGTTTCTAAACCAATGCAGCTTTATTTGCAAGGTGTTGTCTGACTGAATTCCAACATGGAAGACATGTTATCTGGTGATGTCACAGCACATCATGTGACGAATCTCAGAGAAGCATTCCTCTACAATACATAACAAAGTCCATGAGCGAAACGGAGATATGAGACAGTCAAGGAGCTGTGTGGTGGCGCTGATCGCAGAGGATTTACACTGATTCACCATGAACCAGAAAGATTTTGACAAAGATTTCAATAATTTTGACTAACGTTTGTTCATCCAGCAGAAGGAACTCTTCAGCTGTAGGCAATAAAACAAAACAAAACTTGCTCCAACTAATAAATCAAAGGAAAAAGTTTCATAAAGAAACTTCATTACCCCAACACTGGAGGCCACACCCTGGGCCCCAAGCTCTAAATTTACAACGGCTACTTATTTACACTGAATCAGCTGACCACCACATCATTTTGTCATTTTTACCGGGTCAGCTGATCCTTACAGCATGTTACTATTGGTCACATTATAACAGATCCAAAGTTGTCATTGGTTACATTCTAACAATGTTGGTAGACCCACATTAGCGTGGAGCGGTCTGTTTCTAGAGAGCATGAGCCTCTGTCTCAATGGTATTTTAGGAGTTATGGTGATAGCCGGGGAGCTGGTAAGTTCAATTGGCCAGATGGACAGCGTGTGGTTCGGAATAACGGTAACAGCGCAAAGTTGATTCTGTTTCCAGCTGAACCAGACTTGGGGCCTGCCTCCTCACCTGCCCTGTCGTAAAATCATGGCATAATCCATGGTTCGATGACCCTTTGAATAAACAAGAATGCCACGTGAAGATGATGATGATACACTTGGTTGAACTGTAGTTGGACAGGGAGTATAGGATGACTGAATAGTATGAAGGAGTTAGCAACATTGCAATGTCACAGTGTAATGTCCCAACTACGTTAGGGCTTGTGGGTTTTAAACAAAAAGAAAAATATTCAGCTTGCACGCGTAGATTCAAAGTAGCACACAACAGATTTATGGAAACATAAGACATAGAAACAGGAATAGGCCATTCGGCCCTTTGAGCCTGTTCTGCCATTCATTTTGATCATGGCTGATCATCAAATTCAATATCCCGATCCCGCCTTCCTCCCCATACCCCTTTAGCCTCAAGAGCTATATCTAATTTCTTCTTGAAATCACACAACATTTTGGCCTCAACTACTTTCTGTGGTAGTGAATTCCACACATTCACCACTCTCTGGATGGAGAAATTTCTCCTCACCTTAGTCCTAAAAGGTTTACCACTTTATCCTCAAACTATGACCCCTAGTTTATTGAAAAAGACATTCTCTGCACAGAACAGGAAGTGAAACTGAGACAGAAGCCTGTGAAACATTCCAATGACATCATCAAATCATGTGACTGGCTCATAAAGTAATCATGCAACGACTTAAATATATAACACACACATACTTACAGAAATTAATACATTAATACTCTCTCAAGTTATGAAGAGCAGATCTAGGGCCAGAATACAAATTAAAACCAATGCTGGCCAAGCATTTTGTCTATCGAGGGGTGAGATGCAGAAGACAATTTACTTGGTATATTAACTGTAAAGCAGGTTTCTCAGTGGGGCAAGTTGCCATGGCAAGATATATTTTGATAAATCAAATTTCCCTGAAGTGATTTTATCAATGCGCAAGCACAAGCTATTCGACAAGAGAGTTATGCTGCTTCATAAAACTAAAAGATTGAGAACTAGCAGTGCTAATGTTAGCCAATGTTACTGCCAACTGGCCCTTCTCCGTCTTCCACAGAAACAAACCATGAGACAAAAGTTGCAGAAAAAAATGTATAAACTGCAGATTTGTGTGCCGGTCATTATAGCTTTTATAAACTGCAGATTTGTGTGCCGGTCATTATAGCTTTTATAAACATAGATAGGATTATTTATTAGTGTCACAAGGCGGCTTACACTAACACTGCAGTGAAGTTACTGTGAAATTCCCCTAGTTGCCACACTCCAGCACCTGTTCGGGTACACTGAGGGAGGATTTAGCATGGCCAATGCACCTAACCAGCACATCTTTCGGACTGTGGGCGGAAACCGGAGCACCCGGAGGAAACCCACACAGACACAAGGAGAATGAGCAAACTCCACACAGACAGTGACCCCAAACCGGGAATCGAATCCGGGTCCCTGGCGCTGTGAGGCAGCAGTGCTAACCACTGCGCCACCGTGCCAGCATAGCTGCTGAAGGAGTTAAAGTGCCAATAAAAATGCAGCACGATAGATTGGGGTCTGTCTTATTGTCTTTAAAAAAAAAGTGCAGGCTTGCTGCTGCATGTTCTGCAATGGACTACTGAGAAAGTCTACTCAGAGATAGCTAAAGAGAGTCTGCGGGAAATAATTGCCAGCTTAAAAATGCTCATCTGTCTCATGTGAAGATGATTAGAAGCAGCAGCAGGGATCCCGATAGTCAAATCGGATCCCATCTGACGATGCCTAGCATTGTGAGTTTTACGTTTGTGCTTTTAAAGCCGATATTACAAAATGTCTGTACCTTTAATGCATTTAAGGCTGTAGCTATGAGGGCACATGTTTGTGTAAGCAGTTGACCCCTTTTGGAACTGAAGCACTTTTGTTGCTGCACTGTGGATGAGTTTTGATATATCTGTGCCATCAGAAGGTTATCCCACTGGCAGACATTTCTGTGGACAATTAAGCAGGAGATGGGTGAGATGTATTAGGCAAGCTACAGATGCCACTTGCTGATTAAATCCTAATCAACTAATTAGCTTACAATAAGAGCTCCAGGTCCTGGAGGAATGTCTACGGGAGTAATATTCGAGATACGGTCCAGGCACATAGCTAATGTTTGTTACAATTGGCTGACCGATATTCATTGAAAAATATAACGCTCATCCAAACTGCTGATCTTGTGGAAAAGTGGAAAGTCAAAAATTACCCTGTGTCTGCCGCGACACTGTGTCCAAGTCGGCTGTCTAACCCAGAAATTCTATTGTGTAACCAAAAACCAGCCAAACAGCAGCAAGGGATCAACTTTCAAGTTAAAGATAGGAAGTTGGGGAGGGGGGGAGAGGGGGGGGGGGGGACAGCAGTGGGGGTGACTTGAAAATACCAGTGGCAAGTCAATTTCACGATGCCAATGTTGGTGTTTCTAATAACAAGCAGAAGATGGGGAATCCCACTCCCCCTCCAATTCAAGACCAATTAAATCCTTCCCCCCTCACCTTAAACCTATGCCCTCAAGCCAAGGGACTGACCAGTGCACCCCCACTGCTGTTCCTCCCCCCCCACCCCCCACTTCCTATCTTAAGGGGGCCTTGAAAGTTGATCCCTTGCTGCTGTTTGGCTGGTTTTTGGTTACACAATAGAATTTCTTTGTTAGACAGCAGACTTGGACACAGTGTCGCTGCAGACACAGGGTAATTTTTGGTCAGTTTAAAAGAACATTAAGTGCTTGTAAGGAGATGAAGGTATAATTTTGGAAGCGGCAGACAGGTTACCCGCGCATTTAGAAGGCAGTTAGATGGAAGGTTCAAAAAGTCTCCCACTCCCTTTAGTTCTTATTTAATTGTCCACCACCATCCACCAATGGAAATGGGAGGGTTGACCCAATCCTTTGGTTGCAGGATTGCTAAGCTTTGTCACAGCAAGCTTGGCCAGTTCCCCGGGCAGCAGAAGGCGCATGGCGGTCTGGATCTCCCGGGAGCTGATGGTACTGCGCTTGTTGTAATGGGCCAGGTGGGAAGCCTTGCCCACAATGCGCTCAAAGATGTCATTAACGAAAGAGTTCATGATGCTCATGGCCTTGGAGGAGATGCCGGTGTCGGGGTGAACATGGCTTCATCACTGTAGATGTACAGACTCTCTTGCAGCTTCATTTAGTTGATACTTAATTAGTAGGTGTGGTTGGCATACTTTTCTACTCTCCTAATTGAAATATGGTCAGTCCCTTGGCTTGAGGGCCTAGGTTTAAGGTGAGAGGGGAAAGATTTAAAAGGGACCGGACGGACAGCTACTTCACGCAGAGGGTGGTGCGCATAAGGAATGAGCTGCCAGAGAAAGTGGTTAAGGCAGATTCAATAGCATTTGGATAAGTACATGGATGGGAAAGGATTAGAGGGATCTGGGTCAAACGCGGGCTATTGGAACTAACTGGGGCACCATGGACCGGTTGGGCCGAAGGGCCTGTTTCCGTGCTGTATTGCTCTGTGACTCTATGATAGTAATGGTAGAATGAGGAATATCCCAGGCCACATGGTTACAGATTGTGACGGAGTACAACAGTGTTATTACTGATGGCCCACAACACCACATAAATACCCGGTTTTAAGTTGTTGGATGTTGTAATGACTTCAACAAGGCACATAAGGTTGGCCTCTTAGAGTATGAACTCTCTGATTGGGGAGGCAATTATGACCTCAATCAGGGTGGGGGTTTTTTCAGTGCATTGGACAGTTCTACTTGGAGCTGGTGTACTTGATCACTGCCTTTGTCCCGTGACACAGCAAGCTTGGCCAGTTCCCCGGGCAGCAGCAGGCGCATGGCAGTCTGGATCTCCCGGGAGCTGATGGTGCTGCGCTTGTTGTAATGGGCCAGGCGGGAAGCCTTGCCCACAATGCGCTCAAAGATGTCATTAACGAAAGAGTTCATGATGCTCATGGCCTTGGAGGAGATGCCGGTGTCGGGGTGAACCTGCTTCATCACTTTGTAGATGTACAGACTGTAACTCTCCTTCCTGGTCTTCCTCTTCGTCTTACCGCTTTTCCTTTGTGGCTTCTTCTGGGCCTTTTTGGCGCCCTTCTTAGAAGCTTGGAGTTTCTTTTCTTCAGGCATGGTGTATGCAGACTGCAGACAGTTCATACTCCAAGAGGCCAACCTCATGTGCCTCGTTGAAGTCATTACACATCCATTTAGCTGGATGACATTCTCATTACAGGTAAAGCAAAGGCAGAACACCTACAGAACCTGGCAAAGTCCTTTGTTATTTTTCAATAGCCAGCGTGCACTGAAGGAGGGAGAAATGCATCTTCCTGGTAGCTCAAGTGATCTATCTTGGCGACACAGTTGGGACTAGTTGGGTCTATATCCTTTGGAGGACCGGGTGCGGACGATTATAGAAACTACAATGCAGAAGGCGGCCATTCGGCCCATCGAGTCTGCACCGACAACAATCCTATCCAGGTCCTATCCCCATAACTCCACATATTTACCCTCCTAATCCTCCTGACACTAAGGGGCAATTTAGCATAGCCAATCGGCCTAGCCTGTACATCTTTGGAGAGTGGGAGGAAACCGGGGCACCCAGAAGAAACCTAAGCAGACACGGACAACATGCAAACTCCACACAGACAGTGACCCAAGGAATCGAACCTGGGTCCCTGGTGCTGTAAGGCAGCAGTGCTAACCACTGTGCCGCCCTTTATATATGGGCCCTTAAGGATGCTCTGGCTCCCACCTCAATCCAGCAGTTCATATTCCAAGAGGCCAGCCTCATGTGCCTCGTCAAAGTCATCTCAGATCAATTCCGACTGGATCCCATTTAGCACAGTGGTAGTGCCACACACAAAATGGAGGGTGTCCTCAATATAAAGAGCACAAGAACTGTGCAATAGTTACTCCAATCAATACTGCAATGGGCAGCCACATCTGCGCCAGGCTGATTAGTGAGGATGAGGTGCAGAAGATTTCTCTTTTGTTTACTGTACTAATGAATAAGGTGCATTCTGAAATAGAATTTTCTGACCTGCAAACTTGTGGATGTGGCTTTAAACATCAATGGTTGGTGACCACTGACCTCTGCTTCTTACTCAGGACCGGATTATGTGCCTGTCAGACACCTAACTGGCCAGTGTTGGGCCTCTCCCGGGATTCAAGACCCCGGGGTCAGAAATGCTGCTGACCGAGAGCTGCCAACCGATCTGAGGCTGCCAGCTCTGGGCAGAACCACCGGGAGCAGTGACTGCCGCCGCTAATACACCAGGTGTGGCCTAGGATGGCCGAGGGACCCAAGCCACAGGTGAGTGAGGGTGAGATGGGGATCCGGGGGTGGGGGCAGAGATGGATTACAGTGGCCACCCACCTGTCCGCTGCCAGGTCTCTCAATTGGGCACCATTTGCCTTTAGAAGAGGGACCCCTTCACCCTCACAAGAAGGTCTAATCACATATGTTTCCTCCGGGTTCTCCAGTTTCATCCCACAGTCCGAAAGACATGCTGGTTAGGGTCATTGACCATGCTAAATTCTCCATCAGTGTACCCGAACAGGCGCCAGAGTGTGACTTCATTGCAGTGTTAATGTAAGCCTATTTGTGACACTAATAAATAAACTTAAAAGCAGATTGATTTACAAAGGTTCTCACCTCCAGAGTAGCAAAGACAATGATCAGAATTGAAGCTAACATTCAAGATAGCAACGCAATTCCTAAAATGATGAGTTTCTAAACTTTATTATTGATATTGAGATGGTGATGAGGACAAGTTAGGAAAAAATAGAAATTACCACTGCCTACTCCTATGTAGTGCATTCACATTCAGTGCGAGACCAGTCTTGGTGGATTAGTTGGAAACTAGCTGGGTATTTTCTTAGCAATGATATTGGACTATGTAAAAATGAAATCAAAAATTCAAACTTTCCTTATCCAAATTTTGATTTGATTTATTATTCTCATATGTATTGGTATACAGTGAAAAGTATTGTTTCTTGTGCACGATACAGACAGAGCATACCGTTCATAGAGAAGGAAAGGAGAGAGTGCAGAATGTAGTGTTACAGTCATAGCCAGGGTGTAGAGAAAGATCAACTTAATATAAGGTAGGTCCATTCAAAAGACTGATGGCAGCAGGGAAGTAGCTGTTTTTGAGTCGGTTGGTACGTGATCTCAGACTTTTGTATCTTTTTCCCGACGGAAGAATCATAGAATCATACAATGCAGAAGAGGCCATTGGGCCCATCGAGTCTGCATCGACACATTAGAAACACTTAGAAGGTGGAAGAGAGTATGTCTGGGGGGCGTGGCATCCTTAATAATGCTGGCTGTTTATCCAAGCAGTGGGAAATGTAGACAGAGTCAATGGACCAACAGATGATATTGTAGAAAAGACAACATTATTTACTATTGCAGATATCAGTTTAAATGGCTCATCACCATATTCATAGTTGATTCACAAAGTAAACCTTGACTTTGAAAATCCAGTGGCAGTACTTTTTCAGAATTTTGTCACCCCGATCATTGGGAGTTATGCTACTTGCAATACAACAGGAAATCCAAAGTTTGAGCAAGTAAATGGAGGTTCTGTCATGTTGGCTGAAGCTCTGCGAACCAAAACGTATTTTAACTTCTATCGGACTGCGTGCTTAACTAAATATAGGAAGCTGTTTGCATTTTTGAAGTGCAATATCATTAATCATTTCTATTTGCTGAACATTATATTATACACTCCCGCAGGGAAAAGAAACATTTGTGATGTATTGCTCCGACAAGTTAGAAACAGCAAAGTTCCTCAACTCAACAGTTCGATGTTATTGGACATGCCGCCAGATAAGAGAAATCTGAAACATGGGACGTATGTTACACAATTGCAATTTCACTGTAACTGACATGGAAAGAGGGTATGACTATCTACCAAGATCCATAATTACTATTCAAAGAGAGTCCTCAAAAAAAGTAAATTAATTTATTCTGAATTTTTTTTTCACATTGAATACTATTTGGGGAATTCTTTTGTTTTTTTTACTGAATTGAAACAATTAACCTGTAAAAACTGTAGTACCTAATTACAATTCCACTATTTTTGAAGAGTGCAGTATCGAATAATAAATTTAATGTTGCAAGTAGCGTAGTGATCGGGGTGACAGAATTCTGAAAAAGTACCGCCTCTGGATTTTCAAAGTCAAGGTTTACTTCAGGAATCAACTCAAACTATTGAAGTAGAAAGAAGTTTCATAAAATACTCAGAACTGTAACACCAGCCACAGTATTCTCATGGGATTTCCCCCGAAAACTTGTTAGCACTTCACAGTCACATCAGACAAAGCACACATCCGATTCAAATACAGAATTCTACTGGGTCAAATTACTTCCAGTTTTCTCTCATTGCCTGTATCTAAGAACTGTTGAATAGCGCAAGTCTACTGGTGAATTTGGAGGAGCTGTAGGCTAATCAAGGTGAGGCTCAGTGAGTTGGAAGGAAAACAGGTCTTGTCTTTTGGCATCAGGCATCCCTTCCTCAAATGTAGGCGAAGTTAGATCCATGGGTGGATGCTGGGTCCAATTGTGGCAGAGGGGTGGGGAGGGAAGGAGCCAATGATCAGGGGAAAGGTGTTGATGATCAGGGATAAGGGGCCAATGATCGGGCGGAAAGGAAGGAGGGGGAAGGGAGGGAGGGAGGGAGGGAGGGAGGGAGGGGGGAAGGGGGGGGGGGGAGGGAGGGAGGGGGGAAGGGGGGGGGGAGGGGGAAGGGGGGGGAAGGGGGGGGGGAGGGGGGAGGGGGGAAGGGGGGGAAGGGGGGGGAAGGGGGGGGGAAGGGAGGGGAGGGAGGGGGGAAGGGGGGAAGGGGAGGGGAGGGGAGGG